>NC_049987.1:15893574-15902998 GCF_000003815.2 Branchiostoma floridae | reverse complement strand
AGTCGGCGGGCTGCCGAGATCCCCTCATGAACCAATCCTGGCGTCGCGACGTTCATTCTGTAACATTTACAGTTTTAGTTTGTATGATATACAACACCTACGGGTTGTCAATAACTTCTGATTCACATAAGCCCAAAATGCGGCCGACAATAGCTGGCGAGTTGCCGAGATTCCATCCTGCCATACAACTCCACGTGACAGGCGAACGGTTTCCGTGTTTTTTACGGTTCCGTGGCGGTAATTATGCCGCCTACTATGCTTACGCCGTTCTCCATTTGTCAAACTACTGGAATTCCATCTACTACTGTAACAAGAATATACGGGGAGCCCTTGTGGCCGCTTTGAAATCAGGTCAAAATTTCTAAAATATCTGGAAATCGGCGGATTGCCGTCCAGCACGACGAGCAAACCCTTAGTTTTACTTAGTAGCTGGCTAGTGTTGAAATATTCAGAACCAGGCGGATCGTTAGCTTTTTGCTAGTGGTTTTTCAACCAGGGGGAAAACTCTCGTCACATAATACAGCTGGTAATCTATTAAATTCACCTTTTCCTAGTTTGTTTTTTCGTGTACTTGTATATTGGTCTGTTTATTCCCCTCTCAAGAATGTTTAGTCCCCTTATTTAGTTCATCTTGACGTAACGTTACATTGTTTATTTATACCATTCTATTTTGCAACAACGGATCCACACGGTGGGTAGCTGCGATCTTTAAGACATACTTGTGATCAAAACTGGTTATATGCCTCATGCATCCCTTTTCAAAATGTGTCTATCTCACAATTTACCGCATTGAGGAATTTATTTTCAAATAAGCAGCATTTTAACATCCATGACATGTGGCGTAATCATATCCGCCAGTTCTGTACGGGCCCGTCGCATGTCGCTCTGTTTTGGCGCCTTGTTACTGCTGTCGATCTTTTTGCCCCGCACATAGCGGGTTTTGGTGGCTAAATTTATGAAGAATTGACTCTCCAAAATATTTCCCATGTCATGGCTCGAGGCTGTTAAGTCGATGATCGAAAGTATTAGATTTGTAAAGAAGTTGAAATATTCCATTATTTCTTTATATGGGTTTACAGATGTTACCTAAGCTTTTACATAATACCGTTGATTCTCATGGTTGTATTTTTCCTAAGTCTCGGGCGGATTGCCCGAGCTTTATGAATAAAACACACCTTCTGTTTCCGCCAAACTTGAATGATTAGAGTCATTCTTGTATGAACGTGATTTTAAAGCCTTGCTCGGAAGTGAAAAAAGACTTTGCGACGCAAATTGATTTTGAACGGCCCGAGCAAGGCTGGGGTTTTGGCGCCAAAACGTTGCGAGACTTGCACTACTTAATATTCATGAGCTTCCTTGGTTTACACGTAATTCTGTCTCGCACATGCTTTTGAATATTCATGATCACGCTCCGAGCACGCGGAGCTGGGAGAGCCAGAGAGCCAGTTAATTAATATTCATGAGTCAACTCTCCTGGCAGAAAAACCCAACCACGCTGTCGGAAGGTTCGTCTTCTTGAGATCTCCTGCGATTTTTTCCCTCCCACCGCCCCATTCTTTCACCATTGATAGCATCATTGTCCTGATATCATTCTGCTTACCCCCCTTTTTCTGATCCTTATTCACAACTCCTTTCTTGTAGGTGGATGCACATTCGACCCTGTTGTGTATTTATTCAATGTTTACCGATGTTCCAGGCGCTTGGCTTGGCATTGGCATATCCGATTACTTTTACATTCAACTTGAAATGTTTTCTTATCACCATATGTTTTGCCTTGTGTTTATCATGATTGCATCAGGCATTACCTGTATCAATGCTTCACACGAGGCTTTTTGTGTTCTGTTCCCATTCCAGTGGTAGTAATGGGATAAAATTTTTCTTCTATATTTGACTATAGTTGTCTATGTTTTGCAACAACCTCATACTGTAGAGTGCTACACCTTTACACCTGGCTTGTTGTGTTCAGTTCCCATTCCAGTGGTAGTATTGGGAAAAATTCGTGGCTTGTTGTTTTCTGTTCCCATTCCAGTGGCATGTAGCACCAGTCTATGTAGCCCCGCCATCCGTTGGCTCAAGGACGTCCTTGGTTGGCTAGCATAGACATGAAATTTCAGGTCGTGTTCCGGCCTTATGTGCTTTCATGTTTTCTGTTACTATTCTCTTAGGTGCAAGGACTGATTTCGCCTTTATAAATCTTCCTTAAGAACTCTGTTCGCATTTCCCAATATTGCCCATTGCTACGCTATACTGTCCTCCATTGTACGGAGGTGTATTGAGGTTGTTCTGACATGCTATGACATTGCTCATTGCTGCGCTATACTGTCCTCCATTGTACTGATGTGTATTGAGAATTCTGTTCCCATTTCCAGTGGTAGTAAATGGGGTTCCTCTGCTATGTTGTAATATTGCTTAAGGCTGCGCTATGTTGCCCTCCATTGTTCGGAGGTGTATTGAGAATTCTGTTCCCATTTCCAGTGGTAGTAAATGGGATTGCTCTGCTATGTTATAATATTGCTTAGTGCTGCGCTATATTGTCCTCTGTCTCTATTGTACGGAGGTGTTTAGAACTCTGCTCCCATTTCCAATGATAGTAAATGGGGTTGCTCTGTTATGCTGTAGTATTGCTTGGTGCTGCGCTATACTGTCCTTCATTGTACGGAGGTGTATTGAGCATTCTGTTCCCATTTCCAGTGGTAGTAAATGGGGTTGCTCTGCTATGTTGTCATATTCCTTAGTGCTATACTATAATGTCCTTCATTGTACGGAGGTGTATTTAGAATTCTGTTCCCATTTCCAATGATAGTAAATAGGGTTGCTTTGCTATTTTGTAATGTTGCTTAGTGCTGCGCTATAATGCCCTTCATTGTCAGTATCATATGCGCCAAACATATGGCCGTTGAAGTACGAAACCTGGTCACTATTTAGATATGCGCATAAAATATTTCAATACGTTTTGTTACCTTGTGCATTTGCAGTTTATATGTTTTATTGCAAATCTATTCATTTGTTTTGTAACTGCAGTTATTCATCACGTGCCCAGTTTGCCCCATTTTCTACAGGGAAGCAACGCTGGACCCCTACGCTGTTCCTCAGAAGGTTAAGTCACTTTGAAGACCCCCAGCAAAGTGGTTGTTGGCTCCGCTAGCAACACATAGCAACCACCTTTGACCCCAAGTTTCCCAGGATTTCACCCATTATTCGATAATAGCTCCCCCCCCCCCCCCCCCCCCACACACACACACACCTAGTGTACCGACTGGCCAGGTGAGAGATTACTTGGCACCATGTAGGGGTACTGTCTGGGAAGGTAAGCAGGGCTTGTATTGGGTGTAGTGTTTCCAGAAATATTCTGAATGCCACTGTCTGAATCATGCTGTCATCATAAGTACAAATAACTTTGAAAATGATACAGTACAGCTGACTTAATACATTGCCCAGCTTCAGTCGCTTGTATCCAACCAATTATACGCTGGGACCAGTTTGGGCATAATCTGATTTCGACTAACAAGAAACTGTTCTCAAATAAATGCCCCAATCTTCCCGAGTAATACCAGGGCTATCTAAACCCCTTTTTTTTTCAGATTGACATCACTGTTGTAGGAAAATGATACATATACTTTCAGCTAATGTTCCAGGTCGGATCCACCAGAAGAAGAAATTGTTTCAGACTGAAATCTTCAGAACTTTCAAGAAAGTATTACTGTAAATGCAGAAATGTTCGCGGTGGATTAATGTTCGCGGTTTTCGCGGCGGCCGCTTCACCGCGAATTTAAAACCACCGCGAACATTTTTCCATAACAGTAAGAGTCTATAGTGCATGGCGATACCGCGAAATTAAAACCACCGCGAAAAGTCCGTTTTCCCGCTACCGCGAAATTAAATCCCCGCGAACTTAAATGCATTTACAGTACTTCCGTTGCTATCCACCAGACTAATTACAAGATTCCCGGGTGCTACTGTTTCTCTGCATTTTTTTTTTCTTTCTTTAATCTACAATAAGAAAACATGCTTTAGTCTTTCAGTTTCTGAAGTCAAGAACATACCCCAAAAATTGACCATGTTTCCCCCAAAGAAGGAGGCTGATTATTTTAAACTCATTGCTTTTAAACTAGTAATGTTACACGTATCATAATGTATTATTTCTATTTCCAGGCCAGTATGCTCAAAAATTATTGTTAGGTTAATAATTGTGCATCACTGCTTTTAAACTAGTAATGATACATGAAGTACCATAATGTATTATGTCTATATCCAGGCCAGTATGCTTAAAATTATTGTTAGGTTAATAATTGTACATTGCTGGAATGAGAAGGACATTCAGCATTACTGCAATGTAAAGCTAGTGCATAGTTGAATGATTAACAAATCGGACAAATATATGGCAGTATATACATTATTAATCTATTTCAAACAGTTTGTTTATCATTTGATCAACAGAACCCAAGCTGAGGTGTGACAAGCTGGAACTCACCCATTGTTCTCCTTAGGTAGACTAGTACCCTGCTGTCAGGGAATTCAACAAATTTATTGGCCATATTGTCACTTTATCCAAACAAAGAGATCACATTTCATGTCTGGAATGGCCAAAAGTTGCAATTTCGGCTTGTTATCTTTTTCTTAAAGGCGCAACCATATGCAATGTTTTTATTTGTCCCAAAGGACATGTCGGGTAAGCAGACAAGTTGTACTTTAACCTTCAATTTGTCCTGTGGGTGTGCATATTCCAACTTCCCTGTCAGGCTGCCATGAATATTTCACATATGCCATATTCTTAAAAATACTTTGAACATATTAAAGTATATCTCTGCTATAATAATACTAGTGGGGCTGGAACCACCTAAACATTATAGAGTGCTCTTTGCTGAAAATATACATACCACATTTGTGTCAAAAAATATGTTCTGAGATGTTGTGCCGAGGGCCTAGAAGGCCTCAAATCTAGTTGTGCTTATTATATTTATATCTTAATATCAGTGAGTCTTTAGGTAATACATATAGTCTGAAATATACTATTGGTCAGTAGCTCCACTTGAAAATTCAGAAAAATACCAGCCCAGTAACTTTCTACAGCACATCAGAGTTGGTGGACTAGTCAATTGGGCGCAGAAGGATGTAAAGTGTCTTTAACTCACTGAGTCCGTGGTATTGCTTCTGTTAGACTCACGTTGGCGGACTGCCCAAGCGTCTTTTCATACAGCACCCAAGTTCACTTTGGCTGGGACATCCAGTTCTTCGACTTAACGTTTGTCTGCCACCTCCCGCTCTTCACTTGGGCGGATTGCCCAAGCACCTGTTCATCCAACATCGATCCGACATCCAGCTCGTCGAACTTCACTGTTCCAGCCAACCCGGACTGATGAGCCGCGAAGTGCCTGTAGACTCTCTTACATGCAGTGTCTTGATATATCATTCTTAGAAGATTAATACGTGTAAACTTTCTGTATTAACGCATTTGTTTATGATACTGTTAGGTGTGAGAAGTTTTGTTGCTATTACATTACTGATTTCTGATGAGTTTTAACCAGTTAGCCTAATTTAAGCTTTCATTGCTGCTTATATTAGTCGTGATGATGTGACATGTCGTATTTTGAAATATATAATGATTGATAGGGTTGTCCCAAGTTACAGCTCTATTTGTGAATTGTTACAGATATAATATGTTGGATGAGGATATACCAATGTTTAAGTTTGCGATTAGGATGAATGCCATAGTAACGTGTTGTAAGGTTATCACAATGGCAAGTTTGTATGGATGAATAGTCACAGTCGTAACAGGTTGTTAAATCATGACTTTACTAGGGATTGTGTTTAGGAAGAGTCTTTCCATGATTGTAACGTACTTTAAGGTCTCTCGTCATTAGGTAAAATTGTACGAAGAGCTACTAGCCTTCAACCCCGTTGCTACATTTCAGCTTTCTTGTAGTGAGGTTTCTTATTCAAGGTGTTACCTGCTGGTATTGGGATGGAGGCTAAATTTATGAAGAATTGACTCTCCAAAATATTTCCCATGTCATGGTTCGAGGCTGTTAAGTCGATGATCGAAAGTATTAGATTTGTAAAGAAGTTGAAATATTCCATTATTTCTTTATATGGGTTTACAGATGTTACCTAAGCTTTTACATAATACCGTTGATTCTCATGGTTGTATTTTTCCTAAGTCTCGGGCGGATTGCCCGAGCTTTATGAATAAAACACACCTTCTGTTTCCGCCAAACTTGAATGATTAGAGTCATTCTTGTATGAACGTGATTTTAAAGCCTTGCTCGGAAGTGAAAAAAGACTTTGCGACGCAAAAGACTGTATTCAAGTATGGATGCCTGTTTTTTTGTTAAAGGAATTTTTTTAACCAACAACTCACCTTCAATACTGAAGACGGCAAAAAGGACGACAGAAATCACCAGGATGTGACGGAAAGCCATGATGACTCGAAGTTGTCTCTAAACCTGCATGAAGAAGATAAATTTATCTACCGTTATAATCTGGTATTGTAATGACATCATCTTCACACCCACTCACGGCCTTGTCCCCGCTCAGACCCCGTCCACACGGCCCTGTCCCCGCTCACACCCCGTCCTCACGGCACTGTGCCCGGTCACACCCCGTCCTCACGGCCCTGTCCCCGCTCACACCCCGTCCACACAGCCCTGTCCCCGCTCAGACCCCGTCCTCACGGCCCTGTCCATTCCCATCCCCGTCCTTACGGCCCTGTCCCCGCTCACACCCCGTCTACACGGCCCTGTCCCCGCTCAGCCCCGTCCTCACGGCCCTGTCCCCGCTCAGACCCCGTCCTCACGGCCCTGTCCCCGCTCAGCCCCCGTTCTCACGGCCCTGTCCCCGTCGAGCTGTCCCCGCCCAGCCCCGTTCTCACGGCCCTGCCCCCGCTCACACCCCGCTCACATGGCCCTGTCCCCGCTCACACCCCGTCCGCACGGCCCTGTTTCCGCTGAGACCCCGTATTCACTGGCCTCTTCCCGCTCAGACCCAGCCCACACGGCCCTGTCCCCGCTCACACCCCGTCCACACGGCCCTGTCCCCGCCCAGCCCCGTTCTCACGGCCCTGCCCCCGCTCAGACCCCGTCCTCACGGCCCTGCCCCCGCTCAGACCCCGCTCACATGGCCCTGTGCCCGCTCAGACCCCATCCGCACGGCCCTGTCCCCGCTCAGACCCGTCCTCACGGCCCTGTCCCCGCCCAGACCCCGTCCTCACGGCTCTGTCCCCGCAGACCCCGTCCGCACGGCCCTGTGCCCGATCAGACCCCATCCACACGGCCCTATGCCCGCCCAAACCCCGTCAGCACGGCCCTGTTCCCACTCACACCCCGCTCAGACCCCGTCCTCACGGCCCTGTCCCGCTCACACCCCGTCCTCACGGCCCCGGCCCCGCTCAGCCCCCGTCCTCACGGCCCTGTCCCCGCCCAGACCCCGTCCTCATGGCCATCCCCGCTCAGACCCCGTCCTCACGGCCCCGTGCCCGCTCAGCCCCCGTCCTCACGGCCCTGTCTCCGCTCACACCCCGTCCTCACGGCCCTGTTCCCACCCAGCCCCGTCTTCACGGCCCTGTCCCCGCTCAGACCCCGTCCACACGGCCCTATTCCCGCTCAGACCCCATCCACACGGCCCTGTTCCCGCTCAGACCCCGTCCGCACGGCCCTGTCCCCGCTCACACCCCGTCCGCACGGCCCTGTCCCCGCTCACACCCCGTCCGCACGGCCCTATGCCCGCCCAGACCCCGTTCAGACTCCGTCCGCACAGCCCTGTCTCTGCTCAGTCCCGTCACCACTGCCCTGTATTGCTCCTCAAACTAAGCATAATATACAAGTGCTAAAAAAGAAAAGAGTCGGTACTCACCACTGTAAATGCCTGACGAAGTTTGGTCTCGACTACTGGTCTCGACTTCTCTTCTGTCTCGAACTGATGCAGGAGGTGGTCACACAGCCTCATTCGTACATTTGGCACATTCCATTCTAACATACGATATGGGGATGTCCCTGTTTTTCCTATTTACACGAATATTCTACTTATGGCTTTGAGAGATGAAATGAATTCGTTTCGCATTTGGTACATGCCGTGCAAGATTTATTCGTTTCCGACATACCATGTGTTCTTAGGGAAAATTTAGTCTTCCCTCGGCAACTAATGGTTACTGGCCTCTTTTATGAAACGTAATCTTTCGGATGGAGGAATATATATGACATCATCGTATGACCCTTAATCCCTGTGAGAAATTCCATATATGGTGCATATCTAAAGCAAAGGTTCCCTCACCAAACTGCTACAGACCAAACACGTAAATAACCTATAACTAGTTTTTAGACTGAATGAATGTGTGGTAACTTAATGAATAGTCTTTGAAGTGTTTTGGTATCACAGCTTCAATATATCAATTGACGACAGTTGAGAACACCCGATCAAATTTTTGAAGTTTTGTGCGTTTTGCTGTCTTTCAAATTATACTTTTATACCATAGACCACTGTAATAAAGTTATAGATCGTATAAATCCAATTTTGTTTGCTCATTGGTGTCCTACTGTGTGTGTAATACCCCTGTCACATTTGGCGAAAATCGATCGGACATCGATTCTGCGGCAATCGCCCGAGCCTCGCTTATAATAATAACTTTATTTCACAACAATTGGTCAAGGTACAAAGTATGTCTTACATGTGACAGGGACGGTTTTCAGGTGAAAAATACTCGCAACCCTCTGTCGATCTTAAATATGTCCGATCTTCCATCGATACGCCCGAAGATCGTGGATAATGCGACAGGGGTGTACGGGGAAATGAACAAGTCAGGTGTCGGACAAATCCGACCCAGCTCGGTGAAGACTAATACCCCCCTCACATTAGGCGAAAATCGATCAGACGACGAGTCTGTGAGCTCTAAATTGCATGACCCTGACTGGAAGGGGGGATCTCTGTCATTTCTTCGTCGGCAGCAGGGTCAAGCCTTCTCGTAATTTAGAGCTCGCAGACTCGTCGTCCGATCGATTTTCGCCTAATGTGAGGGGGGTATAAAGACCCCTGAAAACAAGAATGACAGTAGTTTCAATGGAGAACACACAGGTCATTCATTCAGGCGCCGCCCTTCTACTAGGCCTGAGCGACCATACAACAATTAATACCGGATTTATGGAACCCTGCTTGATTTCATAATTAAAATACGATGTGAGATGTAAAAGCAATTTCAACAAAATGCACAAAACGTACAAAATCATTCTTAATCTTTGACATTCGTTGCGTGATCAAATCTTTGATCGTTCAGAGATCGCAGAGCGGTCACAGCCACTAGTTTATGCCTCCAGTCCATTTTACGGCGCTCTCACGGCGCTCTCGCTGCGATGGCAAATGTGCCTCATCGCCGTGAGAGCGCCCCGATGCCAGAAAAAGCTGCTCTAGCGGAATGTCTCTGGCGACCCCAGCACGT
>NC_049987.1:15877960-15893474 GCF_000003815.2 Branchiostoma floridae | reverse complement strand
TTATAGTCTCTATAGTAATAACAGGTTTTGTTGTGTAGACACAGGTGCTTTATCTTCTAAGCAGTGGATTGAAAATTCCTAGCATCACTTCCAACTGTAAGAATATATCTATTTTGCCAGTTAAAACCACCTTGGCTAGTCTATACTCTACTCTGTTTGCATACTGATACCTACTTTACCCCCCATCAGGACTGGGATGTTCATAGAGTTGGTGGCGAAACCCATGCCGAAGGTGATAGCGTCCTCCATGCCCAGAAACCTGGCTGTTGTCGTCTCCAGCTCCTCGTGTATATTGTAGTTCCCTGTAGTTGTAAAAGCACATTTATTAAGTGACTCTGGCACCGAAACTGTAACAAATTATGATCATCAACAGCTTCGCAGGTGGCTTTAAATTTTTTTCCTAGTCTTTTTCGTTGACAGCAAAGTGACGGATCTGTTTAGAGTAAGCTGTCAATTTTAGTCTCCCAGGAGTTGTAGGATGTACTGTACGAAAACACATGGCTCAGATTCACTACTGTACCTATTGCTCCCACAGAAACAAGTATTCATTCTCGTCTTCACACATTTTTTCAATAATCTAAAGGTGTCCGCTTATTAGGTGCCTCCTTTGAAGGAACTTACCAAGTTCCTGTCGACTGCTACAGACGCCTACACCGTACTGCTGCAAGGCCTGGGCTGTGGCGTGTACACAAGGGCCATCCTTTTCCGCAAACCCCAAGTAGTTATAGGAGGCAAGGTTGATACATCGCCTCTTCTTTCCTGTCAATCTGGAGGGAAAGAAGAATCTCATATGTGGCTATTCTAAAAGCATGATAGAAAACATACGCTCATGAAAACTTTAAAAGATGTTTTAAAAGATTAATGCAGTTGCAAAACAACAAATAATTTTCTCGTATCGAACCTGAAGTGCCAATTCTCATCGTCACTGGTCCTTTCCAACACGTCCACCTCTACCGTGGGAGGGCTGCAGATCGGTTTGCCGGCACCGTGGATGGCGCGCTTGAAGATATTCCTACTGAAGAACCCCTCAAATGACGTGTATAAAGGAACAAATCCCTGCGGAAAACATGCACAAAACAAGCATGCAGAAAAGTGAACACTTTTAGCAGTAAATAATGAGAATTGCCTACCTATTATTACTGTTGCGTGTTAGTCAAAAACTGACTGATTGCATGATCATTACAAAAATTAGGAAACCACTTGATAATAGTTGATAGAAACTTAATACTTGTGACTTGTCTCAGTCAGATGAAGGTCATCATATATAAATCACGTACATATGTAAGTTATTTGCAGAAGATACATTTCTTGGAGGTATGAGGTATTCGAAGTTTAGTATTACAGATCAAATAATTCAGATTAAATAATTATGCCGATTTAAAACAGATAGCAAGATATGTATCAGTATTTTGGATGAAATGAGTCTGTGTGAATTTTTTTTCTGACCTTCATCTTATTTCTCTCCGTGGCAGACTGATTTTTGTCCAGTCCGATCCTCCGAAGAAAATCTCTCAGATAGCCGAACATGATGAGATTAGCGAGGCTGATGTACGTCCAACAAGCTGCCAGGAAAGGTGCTGACTCATAGTCTTGAGGGGACTTACAACCAACCTAAAGTGATACAGGGAAAGACATCCGTGCATGAAATAACACCGACACAAACCCAACAGCTACACCAGCTGCTACTTGTAGGGTAAGATGGTTTGCATGTAAAAGTATACTTCATTGTGCTACGGATCATTAAAGTAATACACTGTTAAGTTGAAGAACCTTAAGTCAACTGGTGATTGTGATAAAGGTAAAACATACATAGCAAGAGAATAGACGCTCTGATTTTAAATTCAAAGCCAGAGCAAATATCACCACATTTTAATTGCATAGAATAATATTCATCAATTCTCCACAAATACTACAATTTTTGCACACTTTACACCCAAAATTCTTCTAACATTGGAACAATTTAACGTGGTTCAAACAGATAGCATTATTAACTATTACTAAGTATTATTTTATTTTCACTTTTGTTGTTGATGAATGCACATCTTTTGGGTCATTGATGCACGAGGGGTATTTTTATATGTTGTTACATTTTATTTTTTTTGTTACATCAACAAAACAATTCATACAAAAGATATGAGAATGGCCATGTTGTGCACCAACTGTGCTATATATCTTCCCTACGTTATAAATTTTGCCAGCTTTGAAAAAGAACTTTTTACAACAATACAATATAACAATAACAGACTTAATGCTATTGAAACTAGAGTTCGACGACCCCATACCTTCGCCAAATAATTCTCGAACTCGAAATATCAAACTCGAAAGTTCCGTTGCAGTATCTTAACAGGCCGCTAGGGGGCCCAAAATCTAATCGTTTCCAGGTCTTATCAAGACCTACCCACATACCAAATATTAATACAATTCATCCCGGCGTTTTCAAATTATCCTGGTCTTCTACAAACATACATACATACATACATACACACGCTACCCAAAACATAACCTTCTCGGCGAAGGTAATAATCTCTCTTATAGTAAAATACATTAAGGAGAAAAATTTTGTTTCGGAACATTTCATGCTTTGACCAAACAAACCCAGTCTGACTTCACACGAACTCTACCCTGTAATTCCCCAAGTATTGTGCAAATATCGCTGAAAAGTAGGTAAGGTATTGTCATGTCTAAGGCCCCCTTTCAACTAGGCAACAATCTCGCTGCGCTCTCTCTGCGACCTAAAACGTGTGTGTTTGCAACGTTCCAATTTTAATAAAGGTATATCATACAAAATGTAAATGTGTAACTACAACGACGACAAAACACAAACATCGTAGAAAGATGCGTTTTCTTTTCCATACAATTCGTTGAGCAATCTGTCAAATTTTAGGTCGCAGAAAGAGCGCAGCGAGTGCGCCGTCCTAGTGGAAAGGGGGGTCTCCACTAGACGGCGATCGCGATGCGCTCTCACTGTGACCTAAATAGGATATGTGTAACTTTTTTGGTGTATCATACAACATGTAAAGGTATGACTGAGAGGACAAAAAAACACACAAAGAGTAAAAAAAAAAAAGTTTCTTATCTATACAATTAGTTGAGCGATCTGTAAAACTTTAGGTCGCAGAAAGAGCGCGGCGTGAGCGCCGTCCTAATGGAAAGCAGGTATATGTGTGAGTCATGTAAGAGAAAGTTTTGACTACCTTAATGATACTCACCATGATTCATACAGTGCTTAGCCCGACAGAAGGAGCTTGGAATCAGCTGGAAGACACTAACTGTTTCCTGAAAGGCAAGCTGTACCATGAGATATTTATTTTCTTACCCACGCCCTCGATTCACGAGGACGGCGCTCTCAAGTAGAATAGTAAATTTGCCGGGGCGAGGTTTTAAAATTCACTAAGGTTGCCATAGGTGGTTTCCTTTATTGCATGTTGAGTATCGGCTGTTGACCTTCGATGCAAGTGTCATTGTAAGAATTATGATATAACAGGAGAGAGCTTGGCACCGTTCCAATTTTATTTACTAGGGCTTGGTACCGGTACAGAAACTTTAGTTCCAGGTCCGGTTCAGGTCCAGACGATCAGTTCCAGGTCCAACCCTGAACCTGGACCTGATTCAGTATGTGAAAATATGTGTATGGACAGAATTCAAAACAATGGTCCATTTCACTAGGAAGAAATCTGTTTGTGGAGTATTCGACTCCAACTGGCGTCTAAACGGTTAGCTGTAAACCTTGGTAGAAACGACTAAGATATATAAACTTCGCTCTTGTTATTTTCTTCGACCGGTAAGCCCCCAAATCATATAATCTATTCATTTTCCAATAGGTCCAACATCCGGTCCACCAAATTTTGTCAGGTCCGATTTTTCCGGACCGGTTCAATAAGAAAAAAACGGTTTTGTACCTGTACACAGTAACGGCTTGCGTCGACAAAGACAAACATTACCAGTAGTGTTAATTGTAGAAGAACAATTCTTTCCTCCCTTCAAATACTCGTTTCTCTCTATATATATACGGAGATATCAGGGGGCCGACAAGATGACTCAAAACTCCATGCTACCCCATGACAAATATAAAACACATTCGTTGATGTATGATGTACAAATCACAACGCTGCTGCTTTTAACCAACCAAAAGTGTTGTTCCTGCTTTTCAGCAGAGTATGGAATTTGTTTCCTTGTAAATATCAGTGTTTCATCCTTGCTTAATCAAACAGGAAGACTGTAAGTGTAAAGGCCCCCTCTCACTTGACGTGCGGCACGCTTGCGGCATTGCTGCGTTCGTTCACTGCGGTACTGTTTTGTTATTTTCTCCGATTTGTTATAATTCAGATATTGCGCAATACGTAAAAGTGTGACATAGAAGACCACAAAATACACAACAAGTAAGAAAATTCGTTCTTTATCTCTGAAATTCGTTGAGCATCTTCCGAACGCAGCAATGCCGCAAGTGTGCCGCACGTCAAGTGAGAGGGGGCCTTAAGGACCCAAGTAAGCAAAATAGGATGAGAATCAGGCGAGTGTCAAGGTACATGCAACCTTTTTTCAATTCCTCAAATCAATTAGTGTGCTTTAAGTAATAAATGAATAGTTAATGTAGCCTCATCAGTACTATAGATGTAATTCGCACTGTGATATTTTTATACGCCTGTTAATGACCCTAAGATACGAATGTACAATTGTACTCCCTTGTAGATTCGCCTTCACTTTCTACCTACCCAGAAGGAATAATAAAATTGTTTTGATATAGATTAAAGCTTACCTTTGGAAGACTTTTAAATACCGGGTGCTATTTAGCCTCTGCTACATGTGTTATTGCTGGAATATGAGCTAACTGGTCACTTACTCAAGTAGCCTCAGATTTAAATGCACATCAATAGTGACAACAGCGAACAAAATTTCCACAAAAGTGTTATAATTTTATGCGTGAAAAAAAAAAAGACTGTAAAGACCTCAATATTTCTTGTCTGTCTAAAAAGTCCTGATCTCTATACAAAGAGGCTGCGTCACACTAATGAACACCTTATCACAAGAGTGACAAGACACTGTCTCACTCATTTGAATACATTCTAGGAGAGTCTTAATAAACGAGCTATTTGACACTTTCCTTATCTACGATCACCCAGCAGCGTCAGTTATGCTTCAACTGTACCGCTGTAAGTGCAGTGCCTACAATAAGTGCAGTGACCGCTGTATTAAAGTGCAGTGACCGACCTTCTGTCGCGACACCGCTCCGGCTAGGATGGGAGAGTTTGCTAATCTCACCTCGATCGGAAACTGCCAGCGTTCCTGACACAACTTACATTCTTTAGCACACAAACGACAACAGTGGCGTGCATACCTACCTACCTACAAGCATAGTCTCTTGGCCTCAAGGTCGTTTGGGAGGGAGCTCCGGTCAATTATAATTACCGCATGTGACACTGCCGTAGACAAAAAAAAAGGTAAAATGGGTAACGTTATATGCTCGTAAAATTCCATAGCATGATCGTATTGCAAACAAGTGCTTTAAAAAAGCTGGCATTTTGCCAAGGTTTGCGTGTGTACACGTTTTTTTTTTTCTAGTTATTGGAATGTGCTGAAACTATTGTTTATATTAAATGGATGTAAAAAGGAAACAAGAACAATTTAAAATCACCCTCCCCTGGACTCGATCCCGGACCGTAGCTCTGCAAATCAGGCTGACGTCAGAGGTATTTGTGTAGTGACCCCTGAACCCGGAAGTCACTTCTCTGCATCATAGCGCACTTTTCAGAAAATGATATCTCAGCAATCGTTTACCCCTGCTTTAACATTTTACATTGTCACGGTCTCCATAGTACATACTACAAATCTGGTAAGTTAGAAGGTCCAGTTCTTTTTCGATAATACAGGGCGATCAATGAAAAATCGTGGCAATTTCCATTTTCGCACTGGAAATCCTACTAATGATAGGGTTTCCAGTCGAAATTGTTTTGTACCCAGGGGAATCAGAACATTTGTGTTCCCTAATAGAGGGTGTTGATTTATGAAAATACAGAACAAAAATCGGACCTTCCGTTCCAGAGATATGGCCCTTTAAAGTTGCTGGGCGGTGTCCGCAGGTGTGGCGCCAGGTGTGAAAATCGCATTTCTAATTAGCAATAATTAAGAAAGTAAAAACATTGTGCCACTCAAAAGTTCTTTTCTGCACAGTCCAAGTAGTATTTTGTAGCAATCAAGTAAAGATAAGGTGTTTATTTGCCTTTTTCTTTCACTACAGGTGAGGTCAACCTGCTGAAAATTAAGTTTTTTCAGCATGGCACAGCTGGAAAAGTGGCCAATTATTTCCAGATGACCCCTTTTTGAAGAGCGATAATCAATAAACTGTTCATCCTATAACTAAGATATTTCAGATATTGGAAATATGTAGTAGATTCTCTTAACACAGTTTATTGCAGACATTCTAGAGACATGGTTACGAGATTATGTGTAATCAAAAATACTAATTTGTAACATATCTCAAAAGGTCAAAGGTCATCGGCACCTGTCACTTATATAAGTCCACATAAAAAATTACCTATCAACATTCTTCTCTATCTCAGTGACAAATATCACATGTTTAATATAACAGAATAGAAATAGTTTAGATAATTTCCACATCAATTATGCAAATTAGCTTCTGATTTGCATAATTAATATTTAATTACACGAAGCATCACTTAATCTATCTACATACCAATAATCATGATGATCTGTCAACCCCTTCTTGAGTTATTCCCTTTCACAGTCTGACCATAAGCATTGAATATCAGCATACCTTACTACTAAAGGGTTTTGGCACATGCTAATTCTAAATTTGCCATCAAAACTATCACATTTCACCAGGAAATACTACTTTTACGACATCTGATGACCAAAAGTATATAAAGATATTACCTATGAACCATGACCACCTGACTTTGTAACTGGTTTATTCAAGTTTATTGAACAATTGATAATTCTTTGACATTACAACATATGTTTGAAAAGACTTGGTAGCTCCTCTTCTAAGCTGCACAGCTTTGAATGGTTGATACATTGTAATTCTCCCTCTGTGCCATCTCAATTTCTTCTATGATGTTCCAGGTGCTATTCCCAATGCAGCATCTTGCAAATCTGAAAACTTTTAACATTGGAAATATCAGCAAAAACCTCTATGCCCTTGATATCACATTCAACAACAAACACAACTTGCTATGTTATTGATTTTTTGGATCTTACAAGGTAAAAATTGAACTTCAGTGATCATCTCAACGTAAATATGCTCACGTTGGACACATTTACAAATGATGTTTCCTTTCATGAAGTTGGTGACAAAGAAAACAAAAGTTTTGCGTCTCAAACCTGAAACAAACGTGTCCGAACATACAATGTATCTACACTTATAAAGGCTATCTGTATACAATTTAATGAATATCAATACGCTAATTATTTACATGGAAACGAGAATATTTTGATAATTATGGACCCGCCTAACCAAGGAGGTTTCTTTAACCTCCTTGGCCTAACTAAATTTATATGCAGGGTCCTACGGCCGTAACTCACGGCCCGGACTCGGCACACCACACGGAGCGAGTAGCACATGTTGAACATTCACATCGCTAACTCACAACAAACCTACACATGTTATACATCATTTTAAAGCTTAGAAACCGCTTGTTACACACATGGATGCAACTTTTTGAAAAAATAAGACATCGATGGTGAAAAATGCCATCTAAATTTGCAAACTGGAGGTAAACCACCTTAAAATTGCGGTACAAGAAAGTTCACGTACCAAATTGTAGCTTGTTTTCTTGTCTATCCAATCCTACCATATATGGGTTGCTTCCAAATAAGGCTGAGATGCAAATCAGGCTGACGCAACGCAATGCCCGCAGAGCGCTCGAACACGTAAACGCGGAAGTGACTTTCCCGTCTCGCGAGGCATTTTCCCGAAGGCCATATCTCAACAATCTTTTATCCCCTGCTTAAAATTTTTACATTGCCAGGGCCTCCATACTATATACTACAATTCTGGTAAGTTTGAAGTTCTAGGCCTTTCTCAATTTTACACGGCGATCAATCGAAAATCGCTACACGCACGGAAAACACCACCGCCGCAGGGTTCCTGTAAAAACCGGGGCCCCGCGGGGCCCCGCGGGGCCGCGACGGGGCCCCGTCGGGGCCCCGTACGGGGCCCCGTTTGCGGAGTGACTTGAAAAAAAAACAACAACTAGTTTTGGATTTCTCACCATGATTTCCCACCAGCATTTCTCAGCAGGATAATCAAAATACATTGATATTAATCATTAATATAATAATCATTGTGTAATACATTGATATCAGCCGCACGTTGCGTCGTTGCCGAGTCCATGGTTCCTGCGTCCTGGACCTGACCCTTTCTTGCAGAGGGAGGGAAGAGCTTTAACCTGTTTTATTGGTACAATAACGCTACAGAACTCATAGCGAGTGCTGCTAAATGAACAACGTTATTGAACGTACGAACTTTTTACCGTCATATCTACAACTTGTGTCTGGTAAATATCCGTATATCCTGTGGGAATTTTGCCCTTGTGGACAAAAATCGGCACCTAGACTGGGCGGCCATTGTTAGAATATTCACAATATATCCCGTCGGCCACTGCGGTTTTGGCGGGAGAGGCTGGCGTGCAAGGCGATTTATGCAAACACTAAGGCACTAAGATATCCCCGTAATCCCCTATTGAAGTCTGTGCCTCCACTGCTTGCACCACTTTCCCACGCACAGCATAGAAATCAAGGGTATATTATGTCGTCTCCATGGCAACCGCTATCAGTCAAGAGATATAACTCACGTGCCGTCAAAATGTCCCGCTTTCAAGTGGCTTCATTCAGAAATTCTGGTCGCTCGTCCGAAACAACGCTGTTTTTTACTGAGTATATTTTGTTAGATCTCTATACAATTAAGTTTTCGTTCCAAAAGTACGAAATACGTTATGCATTGTTGAATCATATTTTTTTCAAGGCGGTATAATTAGATTCCGTCGGGTATTTCCGACGCGGAAGTGCACGAACATGCTGTATCGTAAACTGTTACGGCGTCAACAACAACGAGCGTGTGGCGTATGACAATCTATCGGTTTAAATTTTATATTCTGTGCATAGAAATTTTTGGTAAGTTTCGGCTGACTTCGATTTTGGGGTTCCTTCCGACGGACGAGGGCTTTAATACTGGTGAAGCGTTCCGCCAGGTTGATCTTGCAGTGGGGGTGGCGAGAAATTAATAAGATAAGACAGTCGGTCTCATCCCACGTAAAATTACCCCGCTAAATCTAACGTTACGTGTATCTCCATATATTCAATATATATTGCGTAACATATTTAACGTGATAGACAAAATGTATTCATTTATTGAATTGTCTAACTCTTATTATTATAAGACTCTAAAGTCTACCCCCAGATAGTGTGGTATCATGACAAAACTGCCCATCTATCGGCGTTGTTCAAAGCTCCACATGTTGGTTATGCCGCTGACTTTCGGTGCTGGTTTGCGATCCACTCCAATTTTTCGGCATCCTAACCTGTATTGGGTTACGCACCCCGACCTTGAGGTCGACCTCGGACATCTGCACGGAACATGAAAAGTTAGAAAAGTGCGTAATGAATAACAGAAAATACGGTACATGTGTGCATTGAGTCTGAATCCGTACCGCCCCCCGATTGCGCAATTCATTTTGGCATGATTAGCTTCGCGTAACATGATACATGCAGCCGTGGGAAGCCAGAGTTGCCTGCCCTGTGTGAGGCACTGTGTGCTCCTCCCACTTCCGACTCATGTTGCCGCCCGCTGCATATGAATGGTGCGTTATTTTAGTCAGCGTCATCTTTGAAACCCTGACTCCCTGGCTAGTCAGAAACTGGCAACGCTGACTCGTCAGAAATAGGTCCCTGACGCGTCATTGACGCGTCTTTGACGGGTCACTGACGCGTGATACATTGATACATTGATATAATAATCATTGTGTAATCATTGTGTGATAATCAAAATACATTGATATCAGCCGCACGTTGCTAATCTCCAAGCAGATGTCTGGGGGGAAAATCGTAACGGTTAGAACTTGGTCACGGCAGGAGTGCAGCCCCGCAAACGCGAAGTCACTCCAGATCCAGATCCCAGCGCCGCTAAGCTAAGCCGAAGCTAATTAATGTCGTTACAGCGTTTATCAGCGTTTATTGTACAACGGGGGCCCCGCGGGGTACCCCGCGGGGCACCCCGCGGGGTACCCCGTGGCCCCGCGGGGCCCCGGTTTTTACAGGAACCCACCGCCGCACGCATGTGCGTTGCGACTGGAAACCCTACTAATGAATATTAACTAAGTCGCAAAGGAATCTGGGATAGGCTATATGTAACTGTTATATATATATATAGTTATATACACGATTTATTTGGAAAACATTTCATCTTTATGAATTGGTAATACAACGTTAAAATGTAAGAGCAATAATTTGATTATATGCAGCATCAATCTTAGGAATATCATACTTCATTCATTTAATCTAATCAAATATCAGGCCCCATTACGGACCACAGACAATGACTCACGACAGAGCTTTTAAGTTGTATACATATGCAGTGCGGATTTTGAACAGGTCCGTTCATCTCAACATCTCAACATCACAACATCACTCCATCACTCCATCACAACGGCGACTATTCTGGTCTCAGAGCATTTTGCCGCTAAGGCGGCAAAATGCAAAAAAATTCACAGGGTGCTAGTGTTAATTGAATGAATAAAAACACCGGGCATATTATGTTGATATGATGGATTTTGAGGGTTAAAAACACACATTTTGGTTGAAAATATTAGGTTTATTTCATGCGCCCTGTCCTCGGTGGAGACAACGTTCTGGACACAGGATGACAGATTACCTCATGTAGATTGACTTTGTCCGTCGCTATTTTGTTGTATGTTAATTCATGGTAACTTTTTGGGTCAAAATAGGTAAAAACGAGATGTTTTTCTCATTTGTGGACAATAATCAGCTCTTGAGGAAATCCCTTTATCACTAAATCAAATAGCTATCAATACATTTCTTTGAAAAGTGATTGTAAATGCAAATTTACCTATATTGTCAGCAAAAGTACTGTTGTCACCGGGTACGAAGCCCGTACATGTGACAGTAACGGTCCTTCAGAACCACTGCTAGCGCCGCTGTCGTTTTCCCGCCATTTCACATTTCGGAGGTTCGACCGTTCGACCGAACGCTGTTCGGACGGTACCATTTATGCGGCTTCCGCAGGGGCCTCTTTTTGTTACTCGCATCGAATTATGTCAATATTTAGTAAATATTTCATCAATAAAATCGCACACCGCACCATTGCACGTGTGGTGGGTTCTTTGGCGTGCTTGAGTTGGGATTGAACTAGGTACGTAACACGCTGCTAGCTGCCGCTGAGCCAAATAAGTTTCCTCTACGCCAGTAGATCTCACACTTTTAGAACTATATTGATTTGAATCTTGCTTTACTTACAATAGTTCAAAACTAATAGAAGATTATCTAAAGCCCCTGGTCCTAGTCCAAAATAAAACATACAAACACAAACACGCGCTCGCGCGTAAACATACACTTACATGTACAAACACACACTCGCGCAAACACACACATACATGTACAAACACGCACGCGCGCGCAAACACGTGCACACACATACATGTTCAAGCACACACGCGCGCAAACACACACATACATGTACAAACACACGCGCGCGTAAACACACAAATATATGTACAAACAAACGCGCGCGCAAGCACACACATATATGTACAAACAAACGCGCGCGCAAACACACACATACATGTCCACACACGCGCGCGCAAACACGCACACACATGCACAAACACTCTCCCGCGCGCAAACACACACAAACATGTACAAACACACGCGCGCGCAAACACACACATACATGTACACACACGCGCGCAAACACACACATATATGTACAAGCACACACGCGCGCGCAAACACGTACACACATACACAAACACACTCCCGCGCGCAAACACACAAATACATGTACAAACACACACACGCGCGCAAACACACAAATACATGTACAAACACACACACGCGCGCAAACACACACATACGTCATGTACAAACACACACTAACGTTGCCGAAAACATTTCCTACTTGGCAAATAAAGTAATAGCATGATACCGGTGAGAGAGCTCAGATAAGAAAAAGGCTTAAACAATTGAAAAACCTTTCTGGTGGGATTTTATGTTAAATCTGGGCAGGTTGGAGTTGCTAGGGAAAGACCCTATACTTGTTGAATCAATTATAAATGATGACCATTTTTTTACCCCCATGAAATAGTGGTATCATCGCCAGATAGCTGTTTTTAGCCTAAAAGAATAATGCAAGTGCTCTGATTAGGGGGGTCTATTGTATCTCAAGACTAGCGGTTTAGAAATCCTTGCAAATGCGTTTTGTGATAGTAGACAGAGCAGATTATCATTTGTGGGTAAGTTTGTATGGCTTCAAGTTTTTTTTTTTCAGATAATGACACATTTGTTTCTTCCACTTTTTCGTACGTTTACAATGGAAAATTGTGTTGTCACCGTATAGGACCTGCAAAATTTGCAAGTGCCTATTGCAGTGAACGCTAATGGGTAGAATGTGGGAAATGCGTTTTGAATGTCATGGAAAAGGTTGGGAATCATTAGCTGTAGTGTGTCACAGTGAAACATTAGTGAAAAAGTTTAAACTTTGCTCAAAGATGAAAGTAAAAACTCACCATAAATTTTCGGCCGAAGACTCCGACCTTCGTCAGATGAATGAGTGAAGCTTGTTTTGGGATGCTAGAACTGGAGCTTGGAGACGAAGACGTTTTGTCCAAATAACATTTAGGGTACGTGCAATGCGCAGGGGACTACCGGTGTGAAGATCCGAGTCGGCATTGGAAACACTGTGCTGAGTGCAGTTTTTATACATATCTCAAAATAAAATCTAATATTTGAAATTATTATAACTTACAAGATCATTTGACTTTTTCAAACACTGTGTACTAATTTGGCGGATGAAGCTTTATTTTGCTGTTTGGTATTGGGTTTTTGTTATTGGAGATGTTATCTTTTGTCAAGGGCCAGGGATGATACACAAAAATCCTTTCCGCTAGGTACTTAGGTAACCAAACATGCCAAACGAGCAGATACCGCCGCATGATACAAGCAGAACAATGCGGCACCTGAGCACGCGACAACACCTCAGGGAAGGACGCTTGAGAATTAAAATTTTTATTTTAGAGGTTTCTGAAGATACTGTAAATGCCGAAACTTTCGAGGCCGTTTAATGTTCGTGTTTTTCTTGAACTTAAAACCACCGCAAACATTTTTCCATGACAGTGCGAGACTACAGTACATGGACTACCGTGAACTTAAACCAACCGTGAAAATCGCTATCGCGCAATTAAATCCCCGTGAATTTAAATGCATTTACAGTAGGTAAAAGAAATATGTTGCGCAAGCGTGTAGGCGTGACTACAGTTCAATATCCTACCAAATGACTACCAGTGTAAAGTAATATGGCCGGTAGGGCGTTGCGGGGTCACGGAAAGGGGGTTTTACCATATGGGAACTGTATGTTACATACTTTCCTTTTAAAGCAACTTGCTTAAAAATGTACATGTAGTTAGACTAGAACACAAAGAGGCTTAGCTCACATGACTCACATTCTCATACACTGTAACGTATTTCGATGGAATACGGCCTCATCTTAATTTTCGGGATTGGATTTCTAAATTTGAGATTGTGATTGAGATTACTTTGTATGTTGGAATCAATAAAAACCAAATCATCATCATCATCATAAAGGAAAAAAAATTCATCTTTCACATCCGACAAATTCTCCCCAGAGAAGAAGGACTCAAAATGTTTAAACAGAGTTGCATGAGAATCTCTTGAAATTCTGGTCCTAAGTTATTTGACCTTTAGGGCGGAAATACACACTTTGTCCAGCCTCGACTCCTAGAAAATTCACCGCGTGAAAGGGTTCTGAGGACATAGACATTTTGGTTTATGGCACTGTATAAAGGTTTCCTCAACTAATGTTTTAGACTGTGATCATCCTCGTGCTTATCAGTGTGTACTTAAGTGTACTTAGTTACCTCCATGAAAAAAATGGAGGTATAGTTTTTGGTGTGTCTGTGTGTGTGTCTGTGTGTGTGTCTGTCTGTGTGTCCGCATATTTGTGGTCAGCATAACTTATGAAGGGTTGGGTGGATTGGTTTCATACTCGGTGTGTTGGTAGTGTGTGATGAAAGCTGGAAATGATTAGATTTTGGGCCCCCTAGCGGCTCCCCTTGGTACTGCAGCGCAACTTCCGGTTTTGCTATCTTGGTGTTCTGAACATGCTATGGTCACGATTTTTCAGTATTAGATAGCTCTTGTGCTCAGGAAGAAATGACATAAGTTTGGGCCCCCTAGCGTCTAGTTATGGGATAGCAGGGGCATTTTTGTCAAAAACTTCTGAAGAGGATAACTCAAGAAGGGAACAACGGATTTTCATCATTTTTGGTATGTAGGTACCTTAGACAATGTTTTACAAGATAAGATACTAATTATGCAAAATAGGAGTACATTTGCATAATTAATGAGAATATTCTATCATAGCAGTTTTTTCAATGTATCTCTTGTTCCAGACATGCTATGGTCTTGACATTTAGGTGGTAGATAGCTTTTAGCGCCATAAACAAGTGGGGCAAGTTTCAGCCCCCTAACATTTAATTGTAGAAGTGCAGGGGTGTTTTTGTCAAGACACTCCAAAGAGGATAACTGCAGAAAGGAACAACGGATTGCCTGCATTTTAGGCATGCAGGTAGCTTAGGCAAAGATGTTCATAATGATATACATGTTATGCAAATGAGGACTTTATTTGCATAATTAATGAGGAAATTGTTTAGTTCCATTGTTTTCAAGAACTGGACCTCAATACATGTAACACATTGTTGATTATGATAGGTGGAATATAAGCAGATACCAAATATGGTAATGAGGAACTTATTTGCATAATTTATGCAAAAATTGCAAAACCACTTTATGATTAATAATGGGAATTTTATAATTGTGACATATGTACGTTATTCAATGATTAACAACACCATGCATAAATTATGTTAATGTTTTAGTCAATTTTTTTTTATTTTTTTTTTTTTATTTTTTTTTTTTTATTTTTTTTTAATTCAATATAACTTTCAAATACAAAAAAGAAACCCTGTGGCAAGCCCCCTAATATAACATGATATACATAATGAGGAGTAACTTATTACAAAGAATGTTGGTCTCGAAAGTTAATAACAGAAGATTGTGTCACAAAAATAAGGCTTAGTATTCGAAGATACATTCTTAAATATGGCATATTTTGCATGTAATAAACATTGATTCAAGTATTTATTCATTTTCTGCTTGTTAACCTTACCATACATAATATCAGTTTTCGTTAATACAATATGTTCTGAAAAGGTTTTGAGCCACCATGAGCAAAAGTCGTTCCAATAAC
>NC_049987.1:15871575-15877286 GCF_000003815.2 Branchiostoma floridae | reverse complement strand
GCCTGCAGTACTTGACAGTAGAACAATGGTAAATTAGATAGATCTAAACATGTTATATCATAGTTACATTGAAATAGTAATTTCCCTCCCCACTGACTTAACATATAGGAACAACCTTCACTTTTCTCGAGTCTCTTAATCCATGACGCCTTAAGGGCTTTACATTTAATGGAAAAATCCACCATAGTTAGACCACCTTGGTCTTTTTTCCCTATTACTGTCTTCTTTTTCACCTTTGGCTTTTTTTCATCCCAAATACATTTGAAAATATAACCATTTACTTTCTCAGAAAAGCCAGCGGGAACCGGCAGAACCGTACAATTATAAATTAGTTTAGAAATACCAAGTGTTTTAACAAGAACAATTCTCCCAATTGTAGTTAGATCTCTTATCCTCCATACATTTAACAGTTTCTCCATAGCTTTCAGGTGATAATCAAAGTTTAACTTATCACAGTCTTCCTGGTTGTATGAGAAATAAGTACCCAGTGCATATATAGGCCCACGTGGCCACAGAACCTCCAAAGGCTCATCGATCCTATGTCTGCTTGCTCCCATCCACATAGCTTTAGTTTTTTTTTTACTGACCTCTAGGCCACTACAGAGTTTAAAATGATCTAGAATGTCTAGTAAGCTTTTAGCGGAGTTTTCATCTTTGACAAGACCGGTTAAATCATCAGCATACATGGATAGTTTTCGCTTGCAGCCATAGATCGATATACCTTCGACAGAAGGATCGGCCCTTATTCTACAGGCTACAACTTCAATCACTAAGTTAAATAGATATGCTGAAAGTGGATCACCCTGCCTTACCCCTCTACTTACATCAAACCACGGCGACGAAAAACCGTTGTTAATAACACAACTAATGGCATTTTTGTACAGTAGTTTGACCCAGTCAATGAAGTTTTTTCCAAGATTCATTGTTTCTAATGTTTTAATGATAACTTTACGCTCAATTGTATCGAAGGCTTTTTTAAAGTCGATGAATAAGGCAAGGGCAGGCAAATTATACATTTTTGTGTACTCCATGAAATCAGCAATATGTCTTACATTAGTGAATATTTGTCTTCCTTTTATAAAACCTGTTTGGTCTGGATGTATCAACTTTGGCAAGAGAGGTTCTAGTCTATTCGCTAAAGTTTTACTTATGAGTTTATAATCAACATTTAAAAGTGTAATAGGGCGCCAATTTCCAAGTTTCCTTAAGTCGCTATCCTTTTTTGGTATTAAATGAATTACTCCTCGTTTCTGTGACACTGGTAATTCACCTTTTCTAAAGGCATAATTTGCAGCTAAAAGGAGGTCTTTTTCTAAGTACTGCCAGAAATGTACGTAGAATTCTGTTGTTAAACCATCGCTTCCTGGGGATTTATTTTTTTCCTATTCAGATGCTGCAAAGCAATATTAAGCTCTATTTTAAGGATTTCCCCTTCACATCTTTTTTTTTCTATGTCAGATAATTTTGGTATGTTGTTTGGTTGAAAGAAGGGTAAAAATTCTATCTTGTTTGGATCACAGTTGGATGATGTGTACATTTTTTTATAATATTCAGCTTGTAATAACAAAATTTGTTTTGCGTTTGTAACAACTGTGTCGTCTTCTTTTATAATTTCAGTAATGTTTTTTTGTTCGTAATTTCTCCTTTCTAAATTTAGAAAATATCTTGTGTTCCTCTCCCCTTCTTCACACCATTTACTTTTACTTCTAATCATTGCCCCTTTTGTTCTTTGAGTGTGAATCTCACTTAATTTTTGTTTTACTTTTGTAAGGTTTGACAAAGCTATTTTTGTCGGGTTTAAGTCACAGTCTTTCTGTAGTTCGTTAAGTTGGAGTTCTAGTTCTCTTTCCAAATCTCTATTTTCCTTGGCTTTTTGTTTTGCATATTTTATAGTAAACCCTCTAATTTCCAGTTTTATCATATCCCATTTTAAAGACAGGTCGTTTATATATGAATAATATCGGCTACATACAACAATTTTATTTTTCAACTGGACTGTAAATGTTTCATCAGACAATAAAGAGTTATTAAACTTCCAAAACCCAGGACCTCTTGGTTTATAACAGGAAGACGTAAGGGTTAATGATACAGCCCTGTGGTCTGGAACAGGTGCATTTATTATGTCGGTTTTAGCAATCTTATCTTCATTTACCTCTATCAACCAATAATCTAACCTGCATTTAATGGAATAATCTGCGTTATTCCAAGTATATCGTCTTGTATTCAAGTTTTGTTCTCTCCATATATCCTTTAGGGAAAAGCAATCCATTAATGACTCTATCTCTTTGATAACATGTTTTTTTTCTATTACAGGCTTGCCTCCCTCCTTATCGTACACCTGTAGAGCTATGTTTAGATCTCCTCCAAGCAAAATATCTCCTTCACAGAAGTGGGTAATGTTATGTTTTAAATTTTGAAAGAAGGCAATCTGTAGAGTTTCATTATTAGGCGCGTAAACATTGATCAAACTAAATTTCTTATTTTGTACTTGTATATTAGCAAAAATGAACCTGCCTTCACTGTCTATTTTACATGCAACTGTATGGAGAGACATCCTTGGATTAAACATAATCATAACACCTTTGCTATGGACTGTACCATGTGCCATAATGGTCTTGCCACCCCATTCCTGTGACCAATATTTTTCACATTTGGCTAACGAAAAGGTTTCTTGAAGAAAGATTACATCATACTTTTTCTCATGTGACCATCTAAATAAGTTTCTCCTTTTAAGTACATCGTTAAGGCCTCTGACATTGATCGAGACACATTCTAACTTATATGAACTAATCATGTAACCCTTGATCTTAATGGAACAATATTGGGGCTTGCCACAGAGATAGAACAGTTACAGGACATGAAAATAAAGGACCTATTGTCCGGATAACAATTGCAGTTTTTAAGCACAATATCTGCTATGAGACGGATAATAGAAAAGTAACAGAAAAACAAACCAACAAAGGTAAGTTCCAGGTATCGGCGTGTGTTCTTCTTTTCTTTGTAATAATGATGCAGTTCTAGGAGCCTACTATAATCCTCCTGGGAAAGTTTGAAAGTGTGTGTTGTCGCAAGCCAAGGTCCGCTCATCACCCGTTTCCGCGGACGACTGTATCTCCGAAATTCCTTAGTCAGCTGTTCACATAAATCAGTTTACATAACAAATCCTAGTCACATGTATCTGCAGCTGTTCGGAATAAGTGCTCTTATTCAAGAGAAAAACAGAATCATAACAAACTTGTTTGTCGCCCAGTAGTCGAATATTTTATGTCCGATTTTCCTTGACTACCTTCCATCGTTAATTCAAGGCGTATTTTCCAGGAGATGACAGAAATATAGCACGTTTTCTTCCAGTTTATGACGCTGAGGTAGTTTTTGTACCTTGAACATTCCATTCATATTCAAATGAGTCCGCTGAACTGAGATGCGTGTTCGTACACGTTGAAGAAATTCCAGTCATACTTCTCCAACATCTCGTAACCAACTTTGATAAATTCAAGATAACAGTACAATAAAAGAATGCCACTCTGTCAACATAGTGGAGAATAAATCCAAAGAAGGATACATCGACACTCCGTTAGTCCAGATAATTAGGCCTTATCTGAAAACTTGATAGGGACACCGTCCCCACCTCTCCATTTTCCAGCGAAGAATCGCCATTTTTGGCGACGCCTCAGGGGCGGAGGCATTTTCTACAGTATTACGATCGCTTTGAAAGAATTTAGAAAATTCCACGAACGCATTCCCTTGGGAATTGATTTTTGGCTAAACTCGGGGGTGTCGTTCTTTGTTAGTGGTATTTGAGGACTATTCTAGCTGTTTATTTTTCTTTGTTTAGGCATTCTTTGTGTCAGGATTAATGATTTAAGGAACGGTCTTTTCACATAACCGGGAATGACTGCAATCCTTGCACATCATAGGCAGTACACACTGCTACGATGTTTCGCATGCTTATGAATATCATAATGAAGATCAATATGTCCCAGATTTTATTTCTTATATAAGCTTGTGCTTTTTGCAATTTGGAATGGAATGCTTCAAGTGGTTGTCGTTTGGAGCTATAGAAAGGATGATTTTGAGGGTAGAAAAATAGCTTTCGCCTTTGTCTTTTGAGCTTTGGGATGATATGCTTTCACGGGGTCAAAACAAATAATGAAGACGAATATGTCAGTTTTATGTCGATATCTATAAAATACAAAGTGAAGTGATTTCAGGTAATTGTCGTTTGGAATTGAAGCTGGTGTGTTACGCCGAAGGGCGGTTATACCGGCTACATAGATACATATTAAGTAAAGCCTGGTTGTGAAATGTTAATAAGTCACATATTTCAAACAAGTCATGAAACCAATGGATTTCACGTTGTTTAGATTCTGCTTTGAAGACTATGACTAGCACAGCTAGAATAAAGGAAGGACGCAGAGACAAGGTTTTCCGTACACTTGGCACGGGAGACTGTTGAAGTGTTTTGACGTTACTACATAATGCTGACCCCGCTAACTTCGGTCACAGGTTGGATACAGAGTAATTGTACTGAACATTCCTCTGGCGGTTCTCTCCTTTACTACATCCATCTCCGGTTTGATTCGGTCCGTCGTCGCTGAGGTTAACCTTATGTACGGTTCTTTGATACACATGCACAATCAACTACTACTGCAATGTATACCCAGTACACTAAAATGCACAGTAATGGTATAAATCACCTCAAAACTAGTCCGTGAATTCTCTAACTAGTTTTAGGTTCACTATGGTTGTAGCAGCGCAATCGATTGGCTATTCTAGATCTGCTACTGGTCTGGCACTCCCCTCTCGTTATCTTCCTCCTGTCGATGGTGCTGTTCTGGGTGATTTGTAGCTCCTTCCCGACTTTATAAGGCACACGGACGTCTATTCTAGCTCCTTCAGTGATGCAGCTCGTCTCACTGACTTGCACGGACTCCACTGACTTTCCCTGTCGTGGTAGGAGTCCCTGTGCACGTTGTGGCGGAACTGCGTCGTCCTGGTGGACACAGGTACGGGTGTCAGGAACACCTTGACGTTGTCACTCGTGTCCAGTATGTATGGTCAGTCTGTTGGGATCGAGAGAAAACACAGAGATCACATCGCTCGTTTCAAATACTTAACGGATACACTGATACTGAAAATAGCGGTTTCTTCCAATTGAAAGCCAACTCATAAATTTGACACAGTCGTTGTACGGCTGTTTGGATGCTCGTCACAGCTAAGATATGTTGTAGGCGCTGCTGTACGTAGAGAGAACAAAAATAAACGAAAAGAGTCGCAGTATGTGGCGTGGCGGGGTTGTGGAGTCATGGTGAACATCTTTACGGGTGCCAGGGATATTTTGTCTTCGTCGCTCTTAGGACACACACTCATCTCAACATGATCACCTTAGCTGATTGATATATTCCAACAAGTCTGCATTGATTACATCCCTATGTCTGCGCTTTCATCAGGCGCACTCACTCACATCACACTGACCGGTTAAGTCCTCCCATCAGCAAGGCAGTCGATGGAGCCCTGGAGACCACGGCGGTTTGATCTGACTTCTACCCTGTACATGGGCAAAACATTGAAACTTTCAACTGTCTCTGACAATGGGATACAAAGTAAATGAAATATTTACAAAGAAGCTGTGGTATCCATCTAATCAAGTTACAAATATTCCAGTCTGCACAAGCTGCTTAAATATTAAGTCTCCAGAACCTAGCTATAGG
>NC_049987.1:15867630-15871475 GCF_000003815.2 Branchiostoma floridae | reverse complement strand
TATCTATATACTAAATATAACAAAGTTTAATCAGGCGCTAGCCTAATAGTATAGTGTGAGTCCGTTTTTCCTACATGCATGTCAGGAATTTTAGTATCGTATGTCATATGTCCAAGAGTCCCATCATGAAATACAATATATTTATAAACTCTTCTCAGTTAAGGAAATTAGCTCTCGAGAGCATGATTTGATTTTGATTAGATAAATCATTATTCAAGCTATATACATGCCAAAAGTCATGAAGATTCTTCAACTGTATCTTGGGCAATGCTCTTCCAAAGTCTCAAACAAAATCCGCCCCTTCTATACACAAACTACTTTCGTCTTTGAGATTAGATATGCTTGTACGTCGGAACGCAGATATTTCGGAACATAGGGATTGAATCAATAATCATTTCTTCTAAGATACGACCTAAAACTGTCCCGAATTCAATGAGTTTCCATCCGTCTCTTTGATTAGCTATGATGCTAAATCACAAATACGGAATACTGTATGTTTGTGTTTTGATCTCGACCACACGCGGTCTCTCCGCAGCCATTCCAGCTTAATTAGTACCAGACATGCCGGATGGTCCGGGAAATCACGACAACCCACAATCGTAAACAGATCAAGAGATAACATTGTACATAGTTGTTACTCCAAAGGAGAAAAATATTTTATCATCATCTATTCATCAATGTAATGATATTTACCCCCAGTTAGGCGTGTTGCTTGTGCGAATATTGAGTAAAACATACAAACTCTTCCAAAAACACATCTCATTAACGTCTTGCTAAAGGGAAAAGAAAAACTAATAAAACACTAAAATGTTTAAAATGGAGGTTTCTAACTGAAGCCTCCTTGTTGTCATGCTGTATGATCCTTTTGAATAGATAGGGATATTTCCATCATACAGGTTCCGTCCGAAAATAAGCAAACAACACAATCAATCGCAGATGTCAGCAGCGGCCGGACACACACATTCTTCAATTTCTTGGGTGTATTTCACGTATATGGAAAACTTAAAACGTGTGTATATCACCATCATAGTACAGGACGGCTATAATCAAACATTAGACTGTACTTACGAAGCCATGACCTCTTCGAGCCGCGTTTCGTCTCCAACTGATATTAAAGTTCGGCGGTTGTCTTTTCATATACATCCCTCCGCTGCTGACCTGGGGTAGCTGTATACCAACCAATAAATCACAGAAAACAATGATCATAATCCTGACACTGGTCAAATACATATGTATATCACAAAAAATAAATACGAACATCTAAAACCTTCGCGTGTTTGTACTACTTTGGACAGCGCTTGTGTACCTCTGATCTGAGGATGCAGCCTGCTCCCTAAGATCTGATGGCGGGAGTGAGTGGGGATCCCACGTGTGGGTTAGACCCTGAGAGCGACTGCATCCAATTAACAACTTTGATCCCCTGGGGGCCCAAAGATCCACTATTAGATCCGGGCCAGTTCGACACAAACCAGATGTTGTTTTGCAAGCTAAAGTCAACAGTAAACACAAGTCCTACTTGAATACTACGTAATCTAGAATCAAAATCAATGTGACTGTACACAGATGACATTAACAGTTTCAGTGAACACAATTTGAAGACCAAGAAACAAATCTATCTTTAAATTCAATTCTTATACTCTGCAATCGTATACACCCTGAGTGTGGCCCGATCATACCGTAATCCTATTGTTCGAATGATGTACCACGTATCAACTGTATTTCTCTACGTCAAATAAAATTTTGAACATAAAACAACACAGAAACAGATCAAACGTCAAAAGTATGGATGTTAGGTAATAAGATTCCCTTCTAATCTTTTCTCCCAAGAAATTTCTGCCAAGCCCGAAGAAAAAAGAAAATAATATACACAGATCATGCATGCATGATCATGCATTCTTGGTCTTTGGACATCCCAAAAGTTGAAATGGGGGAAGTGATGGGCTTTGTTACACACCCAACAATACTGTTGAATGACCGAGTCGGGATAGATCACAAGTAACTTGTTTGTTGTTGTTTTTTGTTTTCGCGCAAATCACCAGGAGAGATAATCAACAACACATCGCCGAGAACAAAAACTCTTGTACACGAAGTCGGCATTAGTCCTTGAATTATGAGGCATATTGGGGTACAAGTGCAGACGAAAATGTGTCATAAAATTGCGGTGTATTTAACAGTAACCGGTACTACAAATCGCTTCCGAGTTCCGCCTTATTCTATACAAAAAAAAGCATTGTTTAGACCAACTTTCCGGTACCGATTTTCACTAACCTGGGGTGGTTCCTCGTCTTCCAGATACCTTGAGGCGAAACTACTGGCCCGGCTACGTGCACCAACATCATCCTCGGGAAAAACTCTTCTTCGACTAGCGGCATTTTACTACTTAATACTTTATTCAGAAAAGATGTGCTTTGCAGCCCCAAAACGGGCTATAGTTAGCAAAACGAAGATCACATGACTCGGAGCACGCACGCTCAAACGGGGTTCAAACATGACTCCGAGCACGCACTACTTACAGGTACATATCAGTGCGTGCTCGCGGGGCTCAAACGTAAGAATTCTCATAGATCACGTAAAAGACCTGCAAGGGTTTACCATCAAAGCAGTTTTTTTTGTATTAAACTGAAATACAGAAACTTCCTATTTCTTGCAGAAAAGATATTACAGGTAATAAATAAGACACAAATACTGGGTAATAGTATGTTCATGTTCATGCTACGATACGTGTTGTTTACATGGTGACAAGCAGCTATATTACCCTTTGAAATATTCATGGGTGTAATATTTTCACCTGTGTATGTATGTCTGTGATTGTTTGTGTCAACTCAAGATAACTCAAGAACTGTTGCTGAATGGTGAATGATTTTGCTGTGTTGGTGGCGTGTGACAAAAACGGAAATAATTACGGGAATCTTCGGCCCATAACGGCTTCACTTGGAACTGCAGCGAAAAATGTTTTTTTTTTATATCTCGTGTTCTGAATAAGCCGTGGTTACGATTGATGGTTGGTAGATAGCTGTTGTGCTAGGAAAGAAGGGCATACGTTTGGGCCCCCAGCGATTGGTGTTGAAATTGCAAGGTAATTTTTGTCAAAACTTTCCGAAGACGATTACTCAAGAAAGAAATAACGGATTTTCATGATTTTTGGTCTGTATGTAGCTTAGACAAATGAAATGAATGTTGTACAAAATGAAATACAAATTATGCAAAATAGGAGGTCATTTCCAGAATTAATGTGAATACGATATATCAGGGCCAATTCCAAAGGTCTGTACAGTGGCAAGTTGACCAAGTATATGACTGTGCGGACGCCTTCTCTATCTCACTCTTGCTTTTCTTAAATAACTACCCGTCTCCTATATCCTGTAGTTCAGGGCTCCGGGCTCGTCCTTCTTCTCCCCGCTTGGTTAAACTCGAGTGAGAGCATATGGTGTGCTCTGTATTTAGACCCTTCCTCTCGCAAAGCATCTCGGGATAGTACTCAATTCCTTATCCCTTTGTCCTCTGTTCGGATTTAGATTTGTGTCGACATATCGGGGGCCCCAATTTTACCTATATATAAACTACGTTCCCCCTCACTCCCCATTCCTTCTCTAACTGTAATGACAACACAACACCCTGCTCAAGTCTAGTTTTTTTTTTCTAAATGTTTCACTTTATCTCATACATTCGGATCCATATGCATCGTGTCTTTGCGTTACAGTCATAACTTTACAAACTTCTAATGTTTCTAGGGAACGCCAACCGTTGAACGGCGTTGATAACAATCTTGTCCTGAACATGATATGGTCTTGTCATTTAAGTGGCAGATAGCTTCTGTTGGGGCAGGTTTGAGCCCTCTAACTGAT
>NC_049987.1:15864356-15867530 GCF_000003815.2 Branchiostoma floridae | reverse complement strand
CAATTATTCATTTTGCACCAATCAATTGGAAAAGCATCAACTCCGTATCTACCTGAGCACCAGGTCCTGGAATAAAACTTCTTTAACTTTGTATTTAAGTGATTTTCAAATCTATGTATCTCATGAGGACTCCATTTCCTGTCCAAACATTGAAACAAACTATTTTGTAACACATAATCATCACGATGAATAAACTTACTCAACAGATCAGCTTTCTCATTTCTACTTCTACGGATCCAGTCTATTTCTATTGTAAAGGAATACAGTACACAAAAATCAAATATCTTCATAGCGATATCCTGCAACTCTCACTTCCAGTTTTACTATATACACTGCAATTTAACTATCAGCACACCATTTCTCGGTTTGCCCAACTAACTATTCCTTAATTGAATGCAGTACTCTGAATTTAGCCTACAGCTCTCTCCATGTGGAGCTTTGCTGGCTTTCTTTGTGTGTCCCAAATCCCTGAACATATTGTTGTTCACATTCAACAACAAAACCTCCATTATCCAATACTAGAGGCATCAAAGTGCATTGTCTTGGCATAATAACCACTACTATTTATTCTAATTCCATTCAATTCAGGTAAATGTTCATTCCAAAACTTTACGCAGACATTGCTCTGTCATCCAACTTGACAACACTGTTCCAACTCTGTCTGGATTCAATAACAAAATAACATCACAAACACAAATAGTCATGGAAATAAACTGCCCTACTATAGAGGCCAACTTCCATACATGTACCACAACATGACCCTTGTTTATCTCGGTACAGACTCCTTTCAAACAGCCTTTAAGTTTACAAATTCTTCTCTCAGTTGCCTGAAAAATATATCTAATTAGATCAATTACTGTTCCAAGCCAAACCATGACTTTCTGAGGCTTCCAAACGCATTTTTGTAGGCTAGGTAGCCAAGCAAAGCAGAGTAGATCTGTACATACTTTCAAAATTATTAAGATTACACATCTCATAATTTCTTGATTTTCCTAATGCATAATCTAAATACACAAACTCATTTTTCCTTCACTCCGCCATTTCTTTACTAATGGCTTCAACAATTTTGTGAACAGATAGGGGGCGCTTAACACCCCAAATGTCAATACACAGAACACGAAAATATCTTATATCCTACAAATTACCAAGTAAAACCTAAAATTTTCTGTGCTGTGGAAAGATATCAATGTGGTGATATCCAGACTTCAAGTCAAAAGAAAACATATTCATCATATGCAGCACTTGCGATACTAGTCTCAAATCTTCACATTTAAATGTTCTTTTGTAAATAAACTAGTTCACATATCTCAAATCTAGAATAAGTCTTTTCTTTCCGTTAAGCTGTATCGAAACCGATAAGGGATTACAAACATAAGGTATATCAAAAACTTCTTCAATACAGCCTAACTAACAATTCAAGTATAGCAAATTCAACAAACTCAGCATTCTTCTTAGCGATACATTGCTATCTGAAACAGAAGTAGCAGGTATATCTTCCAAGGGTATCTTATAGTCTTCCTTTATCACATCTAATCAAATTCAGGAGGACCAATTTCATACCACTCATTCAAACATCTTCTTAGACGGTTCCTAACTGTCACTTTTTATTGACCTTCATACTCAAAATCTTTCAATAACATGCATTCTTCAGGCGAAATTGCTCCAGGTACTTCGTTCAAATTACCATTTTCGAAACCTGAAGAATCTTGTCAAGTATCTGAATGTTAAAGTTACGGTATTTCAAGAAAATTCTCTATCACTATTAACTTTGCAGTTTCTTTCCCGTTGAATACTTAGGACAAATGAGTCGTCAATGACCCTCTTCCCAGTAGGCAAAACAGTTACCTGCTGGTTTGATTGAATTAACTCGGAAGTTTGACTTCACACGAACTGATTATTAGTGTTTTGAGGCTTCCAGAAAGGACGATATTTTCGGCTTTTCATCTCTCTTTCTTCTTGTTGTTAGCTCTGTATTCTGCTTTAGCGATACCTTTTTCATCATCTGTATCATCTGCAAGATCATTTTTTATTTATTCTTGGACCATAGACCACCAATTTTGTGATTTCTCAGCCAAGAGAACCAACTTCTGTCGATAAGCAATCAACTGCTCACCTTTATGTAACTCGTCCACCGCTTTATCCACTTTTCCTGCGACCAGCAGCTTCTTAGCTTCCGTCAGCTTCTCCTCCAGGGTCTGGGTGAACTCCAAGTTCTCCTATTCTGCCATCCTGAACGCGTCTGATACAGCCACTTGCCGACAAAAAGAAGACACGGCAGTAGCTGTAGCAGTGGCGACCTCGAATGACTATCTCAGCTTGTCACTTCCTCTTATCCATTGTCTGCACTCGCACACCTGGATGCCACTCCCTCATTAGTCTTCACCTGTGTACAACACTTCACCTGCATAACCTAACTGTGTTACTGCAGAAACGCAATTTCACGCTAATGACTACGTCAAACGCTAGAAATTGTGATTTTCTCCTTGGACCTTACAAAAAACAGCGGACCAGATTTTGGACCAATTTGAATATGAACACATTATATCAGCCTTCACATGTTATGGAGCTAGCCAGTCCAAGAAAATAACAAGGACAAAGTAGAGTATAGTATAGTATAGATTTATTTCCAGAACATTTTTACTGTCAAACTTACAGAGGCAGGAGGCATTGCTTAAGTCATGGATTTTAAAAAGTCAGTGGGAGTGGGATACTCCAACAAACAGATTTCTACTCAGAATATGGACAGTTCCAGACATCTGGCTGTGGTGTCTGCTCCATCAGGAACTCTGCGCCTGGAAAAGCTGTACATGGGAAAGGAAAAAAGAGATGCTTACTTAATCAAATTGCAAACATTGACTGACAGTGTTTAAACTATAAGAATGAATCTATTCATAACTGCGTTCTTGAGTTTGGTACATACCTATATTCATGCATTTGTAAAACAGCATATGCTATCAGTAAAAAAAAAGCAGTATTGTACGACAAAATTCCATCTACATCTTTTATTAATATCATTTTATTGGTAAATCAAAAGAAAATACAGACACTGAACCATCCATTGGTAAACAAACCAATTTAAGAAAATACAAAAAGGCGTTAAGTACATGTACTAGTACACAATGCCATTCGCACATAAAATCATACTACGTAATACTTAAAAACTTTGAATAATTC
>NC_049987.1:15862516-15864256 GCF_000003815.2 Branchiostoma floridae | reverse complement strand
CTGATGGGGTATCATCACCATAAGTTTCTTTCATGTCATCAAAAGTCTCCTTTGGTGTGCGTTCTTGCGCCGCATCACTGCGCGACACTCAACTGACTCCATTTCACACCTGACTCAGTTCAAACTCCTGTAAATCAAAAACCACAATTAGTTCAGAGTTGTTTTTTGCAACATGATCTATAGAGATATGAATCATTACACATATACAATTTCATCTAGATCAGACAACTAGAAGTGGGTCAGGACCATTACTTATTGAACGCCCCTCGTAGCCTTGATTACATGAAGATGGGATTTTAAAACGCCAGTGGGAGTCCACCAAACAGATTTCTTTGTAGCAGAATTGACCAATTACCATTGTTTTGAGTATTGCCAATTCTCAAGTTTCCACAGACAATCAGGTCCAGGTTCAGGTCCGGAAATGGTCCTGATCCCCTGTACTTGGACGGGCCTTATACCTGAATTTTCTGTACCGTACCCACCCCTACCAACAATAGATTTTTTTTCTATTTGTCCTTTCACATCCTATTCTTTGACTTTAGATTTATTTTGGCATTCTACGGCATTAGTTATCTGCTTTCTGATACTTGATCTACGGCATATATGTGCTCACTCTACAGCTGCTTTGCACAATTTACTGTGTGGTCGAAAACCTTTTTTTTTTTGGAAACGGCCGAAAATTGATGCGAGCCAGGATGTCATCCATATAATCAAATCAACATGGCCTAAGACAGAACAAACATTCAGTTCTTATCTAAGGTTATAGAATCAAAGCTTACCACATAATGGTACATCACACAGTTGAAACCTCTTTCTGCGATCAGTGGTGTAGCACCAAACTCCGAGTTCGCCGTCCGGATTCCGGCAGTAGTTCTCCTCCAGTCCGGATGACGGATAATTAGCGGCCGTGCTTTGGTGTTGGTGAGGTGCCTGACTGTCCCAGCGTTGACACGTCCTGCCTGGTTCCGTCACAGAGACTGTTCCTCGGTAAGATGTTCCATCTCCAATCTGGCATTCTAAAAGCAGATAAAAGAGGTAATAGCTTCTATATAATTATACAGTAGTATTTCATACTGCACGATGTTGTAACCGATGCCACAATGACATGCAGTAGACTTATTAACGCTAGTTTAACAAAGGTTTTCTATAAAGGATAGTCTGACACAATGGAAAAATATTAGAATTAGCATTTAGGCGTAAAGCCATACTGATAATCTCCAAGCAGACCCTACGGTGCCTTAGAGATAGTATCAAAGCTGGGCAAGGAGTATAGCCGGCCAAAGGGAGTCAGCCGACCCCGGTGCCTACGGTGCCGGCTATACTCCTTGGCCAGCTTTGATGCTAGCTCTAAGGCACCGTAGGGCCCTGTGCTGGCTATACTCCTTGGCCAGCTTTGATACTATCTCTAAGGCACCGTAGGGCCAGGTGCCGGCTATACTACTTGGCCAGCTTTGATACCATCTCTAGGGCACCGTAGGGTCTGCTTGGAGACTACATACTGACATTGAACACCACTTTGAACTTGGTACAGGAAAGGAAGGCATGTTGAGTGGAAGTGAGAGACAAAGGGCTGCAGCTAAGACCTAACAAACAAAGAACAAAGCAGTTAAAAGATCTATCATCTAGAAGTTCGAGAAGAGCCTGGCTGTATTTATAAAGGTTGTTTTACACGATGAATGTAGGGCACTACTGTCAAAGAAAAAAACAGTCTCCTGTATGTGGCAAGTGTCCTTGATATCA
>NC_049987.1:15839582-15862416 GCF_000003815.2 Branchiostoma floridae | reverse complement strand
CTCAAAGAGGAAATACTGTTTCAGAGGGTCTAGATTTCAAATATTTCCCCGGGCCTCCACAAGCTTGAGACGCCTCGCGCCCGGCATTGTAAAAAAAGTTGGTGACTCGGGCGCTCCACATGCTGAAATTTCGTTCAGTAATATTTCGCTGCCGCGATCTCTGTTTAACACCGCTACAACGTTGTAAAAATATTGATGTTACAGTATTCATTTACAGTTTGTATAATTATAAAGGTGGGCGGAGAAAAAAATATCAGTAAAATTTGTTTACCTTTCTTACGAAGCTGGCGTGGCAATTAGCATGAAGCCGAAGTTCATACAGGACCGGGTAGACTTTTCTTAGTGTTCTACTGCTATAATAAGTTCTCGATAAAGTTACGAAAACGTGACGTAAAAATGTACTTCCGGTTTGTAATACCACAATTCAGTCACGGTGACAAAATTTGGCGTCTTAGAAGAACTTGCATTTCTTGTTAACATCTGCGTACGCGTACCAACACATGTCGGTATTTTCCTCAGATTTTACCACAAAAAATGACGGGAAAATGCGTGTTTTCTTTCATAATTTGGAACGCTCTGGAAAATGACTGGTGACAGTGTGCCGTCTGCAGACTGTGAAACGGCCGGTGTGACTTGTGAATTCAGCTTTCCTTGTTTCATGTTCGCTTCCTTGTTAACGTTATAATCTGTACACATTCTCGACTTGAGAACTATCATAATGATCAAACGCAGTACAAGACATGCGTAACTAAATTTGCATGGGAAATGTTGCTATACGTGTCGTTACCATGACAACAGCCTTGGCGGCAGTCTTTAGATGTACCGATTTGACAGGGCTTACCACGTTATGCGAAAAATCGAATTAACTTGCAACCAATCACAGCCAGCAGGGGCGTCAAAAAACGCGGTTAGGTTACGTCAATCACTTAGAAGCGGAAAACTTTGCGAATAACCCGGGAAACTGGCGTCTGTTTATAGTTTGCACCAGCAGGAAAACATTATTTAACTTAAACTGAGTTGAACGATTCCTTTGTCGATAGTTGACAACTTGTAAAACTATGAACATCACAAGCGTGACTGTTCACAAGCCCTCTGATACACACACACAGCTACAGAGAAAAGAATCTGAACTAACGTGTCAGACTCGTAATACATCCCAGTTTCCCGACAATTTTGCCCATTCGATCCGTCATTTTTGACCGACAAAATGGATGTCCAAAAAGCGTGGCATTTTAAAAAGATCTCCCAAGTACAAATCTGCGTTCGCACGCCCGCCGGCATCTACAGAGGCGAACTGTCGACCCCGCCGTGGGATCGTCGTCACACGTCGGCTCCCCCCTCCCCACTTCAGTTTTGGTCAGTCGCATCGTGCTGACGTTTTTGTAGTCATTTCCCCCCGATTAATTACCGTCAGTTATTGCCACCACAGAACCAAGAAAAAGTACAAAAGGTATTTGAATTGAAAATTGTCTCCGACAAGCTCCTCAGACCCCATGAACTTGTAATGCGTTAATTAAGTAAAGGGGCGGGGCGCGCGCCGGGAAGCGGCGCAAATCTACTAGAAATCCAGGTACAAAATACTCAGTTTGTGGCGTTGTTTGGATAGAGTGGATTTATGAATATCAGAAGAACACAGTAGCCTCCATGAATCATATATTTATGGGCTCCGAGAAATTCAATTTCCCTTTTTTTGCTAGGGGTAAGAGATCTGCCTCGCGATGAAAACCAGTAGCATAAGTATGGTGTAAAGGACATTTCCAAGCGGGAGCGCAGTGATTTATTGGCGTCTTTAATATTTCTCAAATTTTATAAGAGGGGGGAGGGCCTAGGAAAAATATTTTGACTTGGGGGGAGGGCCTAGGAAAATTTTTTTGACCTGGGGGGAGGGCCTACGAAAAATTTTTTGACCCGACCCTCTGACGACCGGCCCTCCCCCCCTGCTAAATATCGACCAGTCCCTAAGTTGGGGGCTGTTGGATGAAGTTGTTTGATATGCCGCATCACTTTCTTGTTTTCCGCATTCTTCCTTTCAGACATTAGTACGAAAACAAGAGGTTTTAAAGATTGTTAAGAAAAACAAGTTAGTAGCAACTTCATGTCTGTAAAATCCAGAGGGCCCTCAGCCTGGTCCTCAGTGTCATATTCTGCTGGTGTTTCAGCATCGGTTGCTACAAAAAGACAAAGTAGCAGTGTTTTGAAAAGCTACAGGTACAGTTCGGCGCTGGTGGTTTTCTGTTATCATAATGGGGAGGCCTGTAGTCATTCGTGTCGTGTTTTTTGTCCATCATACACACGCCCCTACCGTGCTTTGAAGGGCTGTCATCTGTTTCCGCGTGGAAAAGCGATAGCTATTGACATTGTTCTTTTGTTAGGATTTGCGTGGACTTGAAAAGGTTTAAGGACTATAGTGGAAAGGGTCGTGCTGGTTTGCCTAGTTTGTAATAGACATCCCAATAAACCCAAAAGCGTAATCGAAAACCCGTGATCATAAATAAGTCTGTCATGTCCATCAGGGCGAAATGTTGGTGATATATACTTTTATTTACATTCAATTTCAACCTTGAAAACAAACCTAGCATAGCAGCAGTGAATGCAGAATGAATTGCAAAGTTCTCAATACATGGACAAAAAAACTAATCAATACATATCAAAAAAGTAGCTTGAATACAGCATAACAGTATTTAATAAACAAAGTACAAATCAGCTAAATTATCTAAATATCGGTCTCCTCGAGGACACCATTAGATTTCAGATACACAACCCACGAATTGATTTGGTCTCTACAAGATTTCTAGATCTCATCTGATTCTCTGTGCTGCGTCGGATAGTGGCGCTCTACATAGGCCTTGATGAGTGAGTCCTATTTTGTGCTGATCCAGAGCTGATCCTATCAGAGCTGATCCTATCATTCCAGATTACAAGTTCCGGGTCTGAAAACATGAGTTTAGCACAATTTATGGCAAAATGTTTTACATTGTTGCTATTCTTTTTAAGTATGTCTGTTAAAGTGTTTCCAGACAGCTCGACAGCTTGTCGTGTGTATGTCCATGCTTCAACCATTGACATTTGGGGCCATGTTCCCTCTTTCTGACATTATTTGGCTGGGCGATGGGCAAGAGGCTGGACCTTCCTCCGTTCGGCCTCCCTCCACTCCCTCTGCTCGGCCTCGATCCACTTGGCCCTCCCTGTGCTCGGGTCCCGTCTCCTCGGGCCCTGGTCTGGCTGGCACCAGTCTGTTTGGCATATCCCTTTGGCTTGCTGCCGATCGTCTCCTATTGATCTTGTATTGTTAAATATAATCATCGTAGTATGAGATTCTGGTGACGTTTTACTTCATCATACCTATTAGTAGAATAGTTTTTTAATTTCCCTGGCTTGAAAGGTCATCATTACAATAAAGTACTGCCAATCAACAGCATGTGGTGTTTGCATAAAATAGGGTATGTATGATTAAATATTTGACTATATGGTTTACCGTGTGGTTGCAATCTCTCCCAATGTTACCAACGAGACCAACGCAATACGACGTTCTGGTTTCAAAATTCAAAGTAACATGATTGACAACTATCTTTATGTAATGTAGTGTGCTCACAGACTTGCAATATTTTTGATGTCCTTGAGTGATTTCCCTGTCATGTTTCCATGCATCTGTTGGTATGAGTCTGTCATTGTTGGGTTTGGATACCAGAGCCCTTGAAGCTTCTGTTTTCGCCTCCTCCAACTTGGCGTAGAGTTCCATGTGTGACTGACCCAATGTAAGTTCCATAAAACGTCCGAATAAAGACACCCCCTGGACAAGATATTGGCCTAAGATTATAAATCCAAGTAAACCAGTGTGATTTCTCTGGCATGGGGAAGGAGATAGGGAGGATGAATTGTACTTTCGATACATTACTTGTTGACATACTGCACAAAATTTTGAAATGGCGGGGTGGTTGCTTAATCCATCAGGACTTTCCAGATGTCTGGGATTTTTGTGTTACTTTCTTGTAGTCAGCTTTCTTCCTTGTAGACATTAGGACAGATACAAGTGGGACTTGTTTGGCATATTTTCCTTCTCGGAAAAATGCATTGATTCTAAAGAGCTGCTTAAACGGGTCGGAGCACAACTTGAATGTCCCATCCATGTACAATTGTTTGGCATCTGCAAAATGTTTAAGCTATAAGTCTGTAGCAAAAGTAAGGTGCATGCTGTCCCATAGTTGGGCGTCCTCTTTTAACAATGCAGGGTGTGTGGGGGTCATGTCTTACGTAAACTCTCTGGGGACACAGTGGGTTGGACCAGTTGATGTTAAAGTCTCCTAGAATAAAGACCTCATTGTTTGAGTCTGTTGCTCTGTCAAACGGAAATATGACGTCGTTTATACTTTATATTGATGATCCCGGAGGTCGGTAAGTACAGCAGATCAGTGTGGGTTTTGTCGGTGGTAAAGTCACTTCTACCCATAGCAACTCCACATCACCCTCTTCCAAACCCGGTCTCTGTTTCCAAGGCAGACTGTTGTAGAATATTATTGCCACACCTCCTCCATGTCTGTTACGATCCTTTCGAATAACAGTCCAACCCCCTACACATAAGTCACTGTTGGAAGTGGTTGAGTCCAAATGTGTGTCTGACAAGGCAAGTATATGCAACTTATTATTCTCTTAGAGTTCTTGTATCTCGTGAGTGTTATTCTTTCAACTAAGTTTAAACGCCCAATATTGAGACCCTTACATAGCAGCTGCAAGTCTATTGGACCTGGGTTACCATTGGCATCTCCGCATGATAGTATCAACACATGAACAGTTTTTGCGAGCTATCCTGATCAACATAACTTCAACTAAACTTTGTCCTCATGACGTGTACATGTGGGAACAATTTGCTTATACAGGCTTGGTTCAACTAAGACATTTCTCAACTTTGGCTGCTTTCGCTGCACCTACATTTGGGCCATGGTTATGTGTCTGAGGTGCTGGTTCAAAGATGTCATCATACTGCCTTACAGCTGCTTTACATGGGTTGTCTAACGGTGCACTGCAAGTATAAAGAGCTTGGCAGCCGACGCCCTACATTGAAGGTGCACACCATGTCGTCATTTAATAGCGGCTTTCCTTTTCTCTTTGTAGCATCTTCAATCACCTTGTAGATGTGAGGTACTGGCTGTTCGTCTAATTCCAACCCCTCCACAGTCTCATCTGCAATGGATTCTTCACGTGTATCGTCGTGTCAAATCTGAAATGTAGGGTGATTCATGAACTTCTCTCATTGAGAAATGATGAAGTTTCAGGTAGTGGAAGGGAAGACACTGGTGGCGGAAGTGGAGAAGAATCAGCGTACCCTTGCTTTAAATGCCATGTATTAAGACAAGGGTGGTTGGATGTAAATACATGACACAGAATGCACTATTAAACCTTTTTCTCTGGGTTGATACAACCCTAGGCCCACATCTTTACGCTGGCCGTCCTTGAACTCTGATTACGATATGGCTCACGCCTATTAGACCTCTTAGCCTGAACATACGAGGTGGTCTCCTCTTGATCTTCCCGGTCGATACCTGGGACATGGCGTTTAAAGCCATATAACACACTGCCAGGCTTTTGTTCTAGGGGGAGCTACGACCTGGCCACGGGACACACTCGTTGTAATATGATCTCATACTCTTCCGCCATGGCGTGACCCTGAATACGTGCTTGGTTCGCCAACGTCTCCAGCAGCGCTACTGTTCGGCGGTGATCGAAAGCAGCTAACGGCCTTGCTTCTAGCTATAATCTCTTCTGTAATGCCGTCCACTGACGGTCCCTGCAGCCGGTCGATTTGCTACCGTAACGCATCCAATTACACCCTGATGTCTCACACAACACCCCTCAAGTTAGTGTTTCACGCTCAAACAAACAGCTGTGCATGCGGACCGTTTTTCTTGTGAAACACCGGTACCAACCTGACCCACGAGGCCGTCCGATCGACGCTCCTCAGCGTTTGCACAGCCCAAAAACAAGGCAGCAAACACTAAGCACAAACGGCACAGAAACCCGCGGACGAGCGCCGGGCACATTGACAGATACAACAAACAATCCCAAACAAAAACTGTTCAAAATGTCACACCATATTTACCGTTTATATGATAAAAGTGTCAGTGATTTATTCATAAGAAGAAAGTCGAATCTGGTTTAAACATGATCCGTTATCGACTATACACAGAGCACGTAAACAATTTTGTCAATTAATGAAATCTTCATATTAGATCAGTGGTATATGTAATGCTAGAATTAAGACGTAAGTGTGCAATACATTCAAAGTCTAACAGTCACTTTGTACAATGTGCAAACAAATCAGAGAAAGCCAAAAGTCCCACTTTACACTAAGAGGAATATGGAAGCCATATGTCAGTCCAATATGTTGAAAGTGTTTATAACACAAAAATAAAAATAATCAAGGACAATTAATACCAGTAATATTCCTGAAAAAATACATATTGACAACAAATACATACCCATCAGATAGTATTGAATATCAAACCCTCACATGCGCCATGGTAGGCAGAGCAGCCTGTTCTGAGCCTTTTGTGGCTCACGAAAGAAAACCTTTCAGAAGCAGAGAAACAAAATGTTTCCATACTTTGCAAATGTATGTAATCACAATGACTATACACTTTGCTTCGCAAAGAAGTCACAAGCCATGATGCCAGGTTAATTTCCAAACTACCCGTTCTCGTCCCCTAGTATGGTCCCCTAGTATGTTATTGCTAGAGTGTTCGAACCACACTACCGTAAACTGAATTTGGTATGATACCAGCTATTGTATTGTATTTTCTACCGCACCGTTTAGTCACCTACTTGTTAATGCCATTGAAGTCTTCATCGCAGAGCGATGGACATCCAACAGTTGACTGCACGGCTGTGTAGATGTTAAGTTTTAATATTTGAATCATCATCAAATAAATCTACAAGTCATGTTCGTTGTATTTAATAAGTTTCATCATTCAATTTTTGCGGTAGATCTAAAATAACATTATATCAGACCCTTGAAAGGCTGTAAAATCAATATACTAGCTGTATGAAAATTTATATCAACAATTGATTGTAGCGTCGTGTGTGGCGAAACTCGGAATCTAGAGGTGCAGGGTTCGCTACTCGCCATGCCCCTGACGTTGTACCCATGGGAAAAGGCGCACTTCCTCATTCCACCCATGTGTGGTGTAAAAATGGGTACCTGACTTAGGGGGGGGGGGGGGGGGTTGCTGGGTAAAAGAATACCTTTACTTTCTGTCTGTACATACTCTGTTAAAATAAGTTGCTAACTTGAGTGAGGTGCAACATGGTCCTCATCTATCCAATGAAAAACATCAATTAACATAACGTCGTGACACAACAAGTCCTGTGTATGCTCCCTGGGTACACACAAAGTGCCTCGCGGCTTCCCATTGTGTAGTTGTTGCATCTGAAAGTAAGTAGTCGACCTTCGCATAGATTAATGTTTGAATTATTAATACAATAGGTGTGTCTCTCTTACCAAGGACGTTATATGACGTTGGTGGTTAGTTTGACTGATAAGACTCGTCCCATACCTCTAGTGGAGTGCCGTCAGTCTGCGGTCAACTGAGAAAAAAGGTAAAATTTTTAGTTAAAGAATCATTAGGACAGATGTATTTCTTTCCGTACAAGTGGATATCTCACTAAAGAGCGCCACTGTGCTCAAATAGTTACGTCATTCCGCTGCGTCGTAAAAATTCTTCTAAAAGCTTATAGAATATTTTATGCAGGGACTGGTAATCTAAACGACAGGGGATACCATTTAAAAGTCAATTTTGACTTTTTATCATGGCCTCTGTCAGAAAGTGAAATAACAACAGGTGGTACTTACCTGGATTTCTTTCTCTATACTAGTGCTCATGGAAATAATTTCTCGGTAGCTGCGTCACAAAGGTTACAAATGAGACTTGAAGAATACTATAATACTATAGTGTGCTAAGAATTCTACTAACTTAAAGAAGCCACAGAGCCCAGGCCGCAAATAAAACAGATGTAGCTGTATAGTATACGCCTTTTATCTAATGTATCGTAGGTTCCAATGTAGTCTGAAATTCTTTGTTGTTCCGATCTTGGCTTGGAATCAAGACACCGTTTATCAAACCAAGGACATATGAATTACCCCTGTTTTGCATAGATTCAAGGCTGCCACAGGCGTCCTTCTATTGTAACACAAATTCACTATAATGGTGTGACAGGCGATGACTTGGTTCAGACCTTGGGTTTGAGTGATATTTTGAATAAGTTCTTGAAGAATTGGAGACAGCTGAATGTCGTGGAAACAGCGCAGAACTTGCAATAGCCGTAAAACTTTCTACGTTGCCCCTTGCGGGGTTATTTGGGGGTATACGTGTAAACAAGACAAGACGTGTGGTATATAGCTGTCTTTACTGGCGCAATATTCGACAGTGACATATCATTTAAAACTAACACCCTGTATCTAAAAATTCATTTTTTAACTTAAAGGATAAGATGTATTTTAAGAACATCTTTAAAAAAAATTCTAACCTTCAAGACCCGTTCGTACTTTGCGCATGCTGTAACAACTGGCATGCGTAGCGGAAATAAATAAACTGTGAGGAGGAGGGGTCTTTATTCATCGCTACCATCATGTCAGAATACCGACTAGAAATTGGAGAAACTCGGAGATTCACAAGATATACTTATTGCACTTAGTAGTAACGTTATAGTTTACTAAAAACAGAACACGATGATTAATACTCTTGCTTTAGTTGCGTAAAATCTTTATTCAAATCTACGCTGCCTTTTCTTCAAAGCTGTATCCTATATGACGTCGATTTAGTGGTCTTTTCTTCCCCGGCAATTTGCGATCTGAAAATGCACAAACATGGACTCAATAAGATTGGGAACTTAGATGCACAACGTTAACGTTACATAAACAAATTGATACGAACTTCTGTCCCCGCTTGTGCCGCCATGTAGCAAACGATTTTGGCTTCGGAAGTTTCTTAACGATCCCCCAAAAGTACGGACCTTTCCCCCCCTCCCACAACTTTGTTGGTTCGCCATGCAAGGCAATCTATGGAATTTTGCACCCGAAACATAAAATGCACCCGACGAAAAATAACGCATAGAGTACTAAAAATAAACAATATGATACAAAAACATCGCAAAAATACTCAGTAACCCTAAGTCATGTTTCGGCCTTTCAGCCTAATTAACTGATGCCCTTACTTTCATGCGTTGTACAACGGTTACTTGATGTTTTTGTCTGGAATTGCTGACATGTTTTGAAGCTAAATATTGATTAGATGCAATCTGACTACATTCATTTCACATATACCTTATGCATATCTCAATATTTATATAATAAGCACTTGACAATGTTGGTACCATCAAACACCTTGTGCATCGCACAGAAATATTTTTTCAGTACAAATTTGCTATGTACGTATGCAGCTAAGACCAATCTAAAACATCCTGTTGAGACCATATCTATAACTGTAATTAGAAGAAAGATATCTAATGATATTTACAAAATTTTGACAAAAACAGACCCTTGGAAATATTCATGAAATCATAGCTTAGCACTGGAACCCTCTAAGAAAATGGTCTCAACAGGAGATTGTTGTGCAACTTGTCTCCTTTCCACCCATATGTTTTGTAAGTTAGAAAAATGTTGTTTCAGCGTGCACAACTTTATAAAAAAAGTACTACAAAATTTTAACTTTTGGCATCTGTAGATGTGAAATCTGACCTTCTTGTTGTGATTGGTGAACAATATGGCCAATTAACTTGTTGACATAGCACCCTCACAGTAGGAAAGCACCTGGCAAGAACAATGGGTAGTTCACGGCTTGTTTACCTGGCTCCAGACGCAGCTTGGGTTGCTTTTAAAAACAATGCTAAACATGTTTTCAAGCATAGGTGGTGTAAATAATTCTCTTTACCCTATTACAAGTTTTCAATTACAGTTGTAAAACACTAGTTTTCAAAAAAATTATGGCCAGGCCTATGCAATATAGGAAACTATACAAATAAATGACAGCAATGCATTTGGTGATCATAAAATTAAGCAAAATGTACATGTGTATCCACAATTCTAACAAAGGAAACAACGGGGTTGGTGGGCAATTCGTCTGAAATTTCTAAGGTATTTTTTCTCTGCAAGTCCATCGAAGAAATCACTGAAAATCTTTTTGTCTTGTCTTGAATCGCTTGTTCTATCAAAGACGACTATCTTGCGCAAGCGAGCAACTTCCCATGGGTTTTTAACTCAAGGAAAACTCAGATGTCTCCCAACTGTTTGGTACAATAATGTTTGAAGTAATTTGAAGTTATTATAACTATGCTGTGTGAATTGTCAAAATGTGGATCTGACGTTACCCAACTTACAAACTAAAAGCACTAGAAGTTTGTAGACACAGTAAATGTTTTTGAATTTGAACACATCGTTATGTTTCTGAAGGAAAAGATACTTAGCATTAATGTTTTTACTGGCCTGTGTTATTCTGTTTCTTCCGTCGCCAGCCAGAAAAAAGTGCTGTGATGTAGGCTAAACAGATTATTTTGTTTAAAATCGCTATCCTGTAATGCTGGTACAAGCAAGGAGGTTATATAGATCCACATCGAAAGTTTTCTATCTTTTCTAAGCATAACGTTATATCTTATACATACAACGCTTTCATCTGCGAACAGGGCATCAAACGTTTGACAATGTTTTTTTTCTTCTGTGACGAATTTTCTTTTCCCTTCAGAAACACCCTGCATTTTCTTTGAAAATGTGGCCTTTCTTGTTCAATTTCTTTCAATACACATCCTAGCTTGGATTCCCAGACAGCCCTGTATGATGACCATTCACACTACACCGGGGGCCAGGTACCTTCTCACCTGGCCCAGCAGCACCCCACCTGAAAAGTTTTCACAGTAGGCGGAGAGGGGGCAATTATTGAACAACAGGGAAAATCTGTGAAAATTGGGGTCAAAGTTGGTTGCTATGTGTTGCTAGGGGAGCCAACACCCACTATGCTGGGGGTCCCTGAACATGACTTAACCGCTGAGAGTAGTAAAATAACAATTTCAAACATTACCTAAACATAATGAAGAAAACAACAAGACTTCGGATCAAAATTTTGCACGTTACCAACTCTCTGAACTAGTCCATACGTGCGACATGATTTACTAATTCTTTTCTTCCTTATACAACATGACAGTGTCTGGAACAGTGTGGAATTCAGAGCAAGTAACAAACAACGTAAAGCAAAGATAACATCCGCACAACTCTGTTCTTAGTGCTAGTATCTTACAGCCTATTACAAAAATCCTAATAATCACATGCAAAAAAACACAGTCACCTCCTGGGCAAAGTCGGGGCCGGTTCTTCAATATTAAACGCCAAAAAGCGTTTTAATTTCAAAAAGCGTTGCCTCGACCGCGGCCACGACCTCTACCCCGCGCAGAAGTCGCAGACCACTGATGTCGGACCGGCCCGCCTTTGCCCAGGGGGCAGTCAGCTTGCAAATGCCCATACTCGTCACACTTCCAGCACCCACCACGTGACTGATCAAACGCTCGAGCCCTAGAGAAAGAGGTGGTTGAGTAATACTGCCGCTGAAACTTATTGGAAGCAGACGAAAATGTTTTCGAGACCTCCTCGTCCTCCTTAGGACCCAGCGCTCTCAAAACCATTCTCCCTAGATTTGGTGAAACTTATAACCCCTGGATTCGCGCAGTGTAGCCCTGAACTTCCGTAGGTCTGGGTGATTCACCGCCCGAGCCTTTTCCTCAAGGTATGCCAGGGATGGGATCAAACGTGACGCCGAAAACATTGGGTGCGGGATCCATGCCTGCTCCAGCGCCTGGTACTTCGCCTCCTCCACTTTCTCCATCTGCTTAGCCTCCGCCATGTCCCTCAGCTGCTGCTTCAACTGATCTACCACCTGGGAGGGAACATAACGCACTCTACTTAAGATCTCCCGTTTCAACACACGAATCAATTTTTGACCCACTGTCCCAAGAAACAGCTGGGAAGCTTAACGATTAGCATTCTTAAATACGTCACACAATAGCAGGCTTGCAAATCATCAATAATTCCAACAATTGCACATGAATACCACACACAATTACACTAACATCTCCCAGTCATAAGTCAATCCGCGAGTCGAACATCTGTGAGTTCAACACAAAACATGTAATAGCTAACCCGTACCGCGTACACTTTCGCCAAATCACATCACAAATCACCACATAACTTGCACGGAAATAAATCTTCGCCAAATCACTTCAATTGTATCAAGAGGTGTGCGACAAACTAGTTATCAGAACATTTGCAAACTCATATCCACCTTAAGAAAGATACCTTTCGCCACTTTTCATAGCCCACATCGCGGAACTTGCGAGCAAACCAATCGCCCACTCACTTCCAATGTATCAAGTTTACCACGATACTCAGCACTTACATAACTAGTCATATTTTACGTTTTTCTAGTCATTCACTCACGAAATCGTATCAACAACATCACTGCAAAACTAGCGAGCAAACCCTTCACCAAATCACTTCCAACGAAATGCGGGCAACGCGATACTTCGCACTTATAGAGCGTGTCAAAACGTTTTGTTTAACCAATACAATCAACAAATCGTATCACACGGAATCACTGCTAAACTTGCGAGCAAACCATTCGCCAAAACACTTCAATGTATCACATAGTACCCCGATAGCTAACCCTGTTACAGCGTCAAAACCACATTTTAATAAAATACCTCTCGTATATTTACACATGCATCGCTGCGAAGGTTACGAGCATACCATTCGCCACCCAATCCATCCACTCCGGGGTAACGCCACCAGTATGTACAATAATACAACAAATTCCATACTTTGCGAACACACCATTCGCCAAAATGTAACACAAAATCAGTACGACCTTGCGAGCAAACCTTTCGCCACATCCCATCTAAATGCATCCAACGTAATACGTTACCTGTCCATCTCATTTACAAGTCAAACAATTTCCGAACACCGTGTTCGTCAATAAGCATTACAATTCAACTGCGGAAACACCTGGACCTAAGTTTCAACCAAAATTCCTGCAATCAACGTACACAACAATACCTGATATCCAACAAAAAGATCAAAATTTTAGAGAAACGAAGTAACAACTAGAGTTCCACGAACACATACCTTTGCCAAATAAACCAGGTTTGTTATGTAGAATGATGTATGCAGACAAATGCGTTACTCATTTCATTTTCTTTATAATTATATGCTTGGAGTTGGTTTATAAAAGTTCGGCATTCATTATGCAAATTAGATCCCAAGTTACAATTAATTGATATCAAATTGTATCAAGCATTACTTAAGCTATCAGCATACCAAAAATCATGATGATCCTTTGATTCATTCTCTTTCAAAGTCTTTAAATACACCTCTTACTCTCTTCCCTCTTTCTCAGTTACATATGTGACAACTTTGATGAAAGTACTATAATGGAATGCAGTGGATTTATTAACTTTTCCTAATCAATTATGCAAATTACCTGTTTTTTTGCATAATAAGTATCACATTATATAAGTCTTCACTTGGGCTATCTACATGCCAAAAATCATGACGATCCGTCAACACGTTCATATTTTCTCATTAATTATGCAAATGAGATCATCATTTGCATGATAAATATGTATTGACATTTCTCTCTTTCTCAGCTACATATGTGACAAGTTTTAAAGTCCTATCATGGAATGTAGTGAATTTATAAAATACCATCATTAATTATGCAAATTAGCTGTTGATTTGCATAATTGGTATCTCATTATGTAGGTCTTCACTTACGCTACCTACATACCAAAAAACATGATGATCCGTCAACATGTTCATATTTTCTCATTAATTATGCAAATGAGGTCATCATTTGCATAATTGATATCTATCGACATTTCTCTCCTTCCCAGCTACATATGTGACAAGTTTGAAAGTCCTATCATGGAATGCAGTGGATTTATGAATTTTCCTCATTAATTATGCAAATTAGCTGTTGATTTGCATAATTAGTATACCATTATGTAAGTCATCACTCATTCTATCTACATACCAAAAATCATGACGATCCGTCAACACGTTGTAGAGTTATTCTCGTCCAAAGTTTGAAAGGAAACCGGCGCCTGCAGTTCCAAAAAAGCCGCTAGGGGGCCCAAACTCACAGCACTTACTCTCTGCCTCGAGGACTATCTACCACTCAAAAATCATGATCACAGCATGTCCAGAACACGAGATATAAAAAATTGAGGTTCTACTGCAGTACCTTAGCAAGCCGCTAGGGGGCCCATTATCGAACTTGACCTTCGTTTTCCCGACCCCTACCCACCTACCAAATATCATCGGGATCCATCCAAGGCTTCTCGAGTTATGCTGTTAACAGACACACACACAGACACACACACAGACTCACAAGCCCAAAACATAACCTTAGCCATTCTGGCAAAGGTAATTAAAACACAAGTTAAAACGAAACAGGCCAAAGCAAACAAAGTACTGTAACGCTACAAAAATAATCCCGCATCGGCCAAATTGACCGAACAAAACAAAAAAATACCAAAGCGCCTACCTCCTGGAGACCACCCTGGGCCTGCTGGCCAGGAACTGGAGGAACACCGGCCGCTTGTGCCTGGACTGGTGGGCCCGGGACCGGCGGGACGTGGGCCGGCGGAACTGGGGCCGGCGGAGCCTGGGCCTGCTGGCCGGGAACTGGAGGAACACCGGCCGATTGAGCCTGGACTGGTGGACCCGGGGCCGGCGGAAACTGGGCCTGCGGAACTGGGGCCGACTGAGCCTGGGCCTGCTGGCCGGGAACTGGAGGAACACCGGCCGCTTGTGCCTGGACTGGTGGACCCGGGGCCGGCGGAAACTGGGCCGGCGGAACTGGGGCCGGTGGAGCCTGGGCCTGCTGGCCGGAAACTGGAGGAACACCGACCCCTTGTGCCTGGACTGGTGGACCCTGGGCCGGCGGAACTGGGGCCGGTGGAGCCTGGGCCTGCTGGCCGGGAACTGGAGGAACAACTGACGCTAGCGCCTGGACCGGTGGAGCCTGGGGCTGGGGTAACACTGGGCCGCCCGTCCCCGAATGTGCTGCTTGCTGGACTCGGCCCGGCTGAGGCGAAGCTGCCGCCTGAGCCGGCACGGGGGGTGGCGGTGGCGGTGGAGCGGGGCGCTGATGACGAATCATGACGCAACCAAAGCCGCCTCTGGACGCTCGGGAAATCCGCGAAGGTCAAAGCGTCAAAGATGGGATAAATGGGAATTCTCAGCGTTTAAATACCCCCTTAAGCAGGTGAGAATGTTCAGGTGTGTCGTGAGGTCACGTGGACTGCTCCCGACCAGGCGTCGCCTTTCAAGAATGCGAAACCAGGTCAGGAGCGTCTTTGCACCACACTTAGAATAGTGGTAATGGTTTCCGAACAGATTTTAGTATGATCAATACTTCCTAGATTCTGAGTGGTGCAGGTGAAAGTTGTCTGGTCCAGGCAATTTCCAATGTTACCTGCACCTGTGCAGGTATGCAAAAAAGGTGCTGTAAATTCAGAAATGTTCGCGGTGGTTTTGTTTTCGCGGTGGCCAGCGAACTTAAAACCACCACGAACACTCCATTTTTTTGTTACCGCGAAAGTAAATCTTCGCGAACTTGAATGCATTTACAGTATTTCAAGCCCTATTAATATATGGTGAATGATTCATCATAGCCAAAGAGTCACATACTCCCAACCGAGGCTGGTTATTATACTCCTCTGGTAAACTATTTAGTTTATCTGGCTCATAAGTAAGTCATTTTACAGCAGCCCAAGGTGTCTGTTGCAGACTAGGCATTTTGCTCACCGCCCATACTTAAGTTGCTGTAATATGCAACTAAGCAGTAGCCGGGCATGTAAACTTTGGCTGCTAGGTACGTAGCTAGCTAAATCTATGTGGCTGCAATTAGACAAGTTTTATAATGCCTACCTTAGCATCCATCACGCATCAGTTCATACAGTAATATACTACGGAAAACAGTCTAACAGCGTCCTCTGGCGATACACCAGCAGATCAGCATCATTCATGGACAAGTTGAAAGCATGTTGCATCAACAGTCATTGAAATACGCTGTTGAGATACAATATATTTTTAGTTATGTTAGTGATAAGTTGATTTCCACAAATATAGTTATAAATACATAACACGATTTAATGCAGGTGTTCACAATTTTAAAAGTGTTGGCGTTTTTCATATTTTGCGTAATTTTTCATGATTCTATTTATTGATATCACAATTATAATGATCCATTTAACAACAGTATATTGATTATGAAATCCACAGTGATTAATGTGTTTATTTTACTTCTACATTAGGAATAGGAGATAAACAGCCATGAGGGTTGGGTACCTCCAGGTGCTCGCCGTTCTGGTGAGCCTTGTACATCTTAGTCAAGCCGGTGAGATTTTTTTTCTAGGTTAGGCCACGTTGATCTGATTAATTGGATACGCACCAATTTTTGGCCATTTCCAAAAAAAAAAGTTTTCGACCACACAATAAATTGTGCAAAACAGCTGTAAAATGTAAAATGAGCACAAATATTCCGTAGATTGAAAAAAAAAGCATCAGAAAACAGATAACTAATGCCATATATAGAATGCCAAAATGAATCTTAAGTCAAAGAATAAGATGTGAAAGGACGGAAAGAAAAAAAAAAATCTATTGTTGGTTGGGGGAGGTACCAGTACAGAAAATTCAGGTCCAGAGGATCATGGTATACCATACTATGTGTGTTTAGTCCTATGTTCAACCCTCCTGGCCACTTTGATTTCATACTGAAGGCAACTTTCTTTTTTGGCCAAACTTTTTTTATTCGCTCGCTCGCATCAGTTTTGGAGTTCCTGGAGGATGTCATCCATATAATCAAATCAACATGGCCTTATACATATCACTCACAGAGCTCAAACTACGATCATGGCATTTTTACAGTCAATTTTGAACACGAAGATACTGTAATAAATCTGTGCTATTTATGCTTTTGGAATACGCTCGTTCACACTTCCGAGTACGCATGCGCCGTGAAAAGAATTGCGGGTAATAATGTCAAAGTGAAGCCCCTGTCTTGTACTGATGCTACTCCTCTTAAGGTTTCAAGGTTGGCTAAATTGGCATTTTGACTTTCCATTGTTTTATAATTAATTAATTGATTAAGAAAGAATGGAACTGTAACGAATATTGATAGATGGGCATGAAAGAATTCTAAATCTGATTTTTTGGGCCGTATGGATGACTTCATCAGGATTTATTGCCCCTAATATATTTTTCTATGAGAAAATACAGCACTTTGGTGCATAATGATGAAAGCTACAAACTCACGTTGGCGCGACTTGATATCTGCTAATGATCTGTAATTATTAGAAAATTAACTTTTTTAATTAGATGAAAACAATTATTTTCTAATAAGGCCATGTTGATTTGATTATATGGATGACATCCGCGCTCGCACCAATTTTCGGCCGTTTCCCCCCCCCCCAAAAAAAAAGTTTCGACCACACAATAAATTGTACAAAGCAGCTATAAAATGAGCACAATATTCCGTAGATTGAAAAAAAAAGTATCAGAAAACAGATAACTAAAGCCATAGAATGCCAAAATAAATCTAAAGTCAAAGAATAAGATGTGAAAGGACAGAAAGAAAAAAAATCTATTGTTGGTTGGGGGAGGTACCAGTACAGAAAATTCAGGTCCAGAGGATCATTTCCAGGTCCGGACCTGAACCTGGACCTGATTGTCTGTGGAAACTCGAGAACTGGCAATACTCAAAACAATGGTAATTGATCAAATTTGCTACAAAGGAATCTGTTTGGTGGATTATTGGATTCCCATGGGCATTTTAAAATCCCATCTCCATGTAATAAAGGCTAACTGTCTCTGTACCTTTGACTGTAGAAACTTGGTACAATTGACTATAAACTCTTACTTGTCTTCTTGGCCCCCCGGTAAGACCCCAAATGCCTGCCAACATAGTGTGTCCATTTTGTAATTGGCGAAACCTGTTCCTCTGATTTTTTTTCAGGTCTGTTTTTTTCGGATTGGTCCAAGAAGAAAAAAATGTTTTGCACCCGTATGATGTACTGGTCCCTACACCTAACTGTTTGTATACCATACTATGTGTGTTTAGTCCTATTTTCAACCTTCCTGGCCACTTTGATTTCACACTGAAGGTCAGACATCGAAGTTAGGGCTGCCCATTGACAAGCATGTTGAAATACACTAAATGAAGGCTTCAAAAAAGTACTAACCCATAGTTCAATCTTAAAAATTCTTCTCCACCAGAAAGTCACTTGGGTCTAGTTTATAACCATTCAAAGAAAACAGAGGGTTGTTCTGCTCTTTCTCCGAGAAAAGCTCGCTCTATGAAAGAAACCTCACCTCTGACCCCTTTTCCCTCCTGATACAACCAGTAGCACCCTATAACTAAAACCTGTCCTTACACCAGCTGAACTGCTGAACTGAACAAATTTTGACCCAAACAGGAAAGCTTAGACCCTACATGTCTCTTCTAACTCAAAAAGTCTCCAGATTGGGCAAACATTTTCAAGGAAAAGGTGGATTTTCAAGGATTTTAAGCCACACCCAAATCGTCTTCCCATTTTTTGCCCTCTACCGCGCAACGCAACTCTGACGTCAGCCCTGAAAGCAACTTTTTTTGGGGGGCCAAACTTTTTTTATTCGCTCGCTCGCATCAGTTTTGGAGTTCCCAGAGGATGTCATACATATAATCAAATCAACATGGCCTAACTACAGATCATTAGCTGATATCAAGTGGTGCAAACGTGAGTTTCGAGCTTTCATCATTATGCACCAAAGTGCTGTATTTTCTCATAGAAAAAAATTAGTATTAGGGGCAATAAAACCTGATGACATCATCTATATGGCCAAAAAATTAGATTTAGAATTCTTGTATGCCCATCTATCTATATTCGTTACGGTTTCATTCTTTCTTAATTCATTAATGAGAAAACAACGGAAGGTCAAAATGCCATTTTATCTAACCTTACTCGACGTTTTGCTCCGGGAGTAACCCCATTACAAAGTGATATCGATGTGCTATCACAATGCAATATATTACAATCTGATAGATGAATTGGTTAATTGTTTTATTGATTGATTGATTGATTGATTGATTGACTGTTGATTGATTGCTATGAAACATTTCAGGTTGTTGTTTGAAGAAGATGACTTTCCCTGAACCGGCATCGACCAGTAACTACGTTTGGCTGAACGTCACCACGCCTCCTGGGCTGGATGCTCTGACCACGTGTGTGCAACTTCACATCTCAAACACGACAAACGGGGTGCTATTCAGTGGTGATCAGATTGCATTAACCTACTACGGACTATTCAGGGTACCACTCTTCTATTTATCACCTCCATGATCGGAGAGTGTTTTTTTTTTCGGTGTTCATTATATTTCAATGCTATAGGGTTGATTGAACTAACAATGTAAAGAAAAAGTAGGAAAAGCTATTTTTTGTTTTGTTCAAATCTTACGTAGTACAGCTTTAACACAAATACCAATGTAATGATGATAATATTGATATTTTCATAATGTGAAAATAGTTCCAAATTACGAATGAAAATTGAAATTAATGCCCATGTCGACATCGGCAAGACATTATTCTACGCTGAAGATCGGAGGGTTTTTGATTCATAAGAATTTATATCGTACAAAACCAAGGTCACTTGTTCCGATTTTAGTTCTGGATCAACGGTGCACACAAACACGCCGCAGCCAATGAGACAAGACTGAACCTTGACGATGGCAGATGCCACACAGTGTGCTACACCTGGCTGAGTCAGGATGGCCGATGGTCGTTCTACGTCGATGGACAACAGGTCGGCGCCGGCTCTGGATTGGCCACAGGTCACGTGATCCGTACAGGCCCCGCGTGGATTATTGGCCAAGTGCAGGACTCAGGAGGGTTATTTGATGTCGACCAGGCAAGTGAAGACATGCTCTTTTTTACCTTCGCCAATAAGGTTATATTTTCAATGTGTGTGTGTGTGTGTGTGTGTGTGTGTGTGTGTGTGTGTGTGTGTGCATAAGCATAACTCGAAAAGCCTTTGATGAATCCTGGTGATATTTGGCAGGTGGGTAGGGTCAGGAAAACGAAGGTCAAGTTCGATAATGGCCCCCTAGCGGCGTTCTAATGTGCTTCAGCGAAACTAAAGTTTTTGATATCTCGTTTATTTGGTAGAATATACTGCACATTTGAAAGGACTGACATAACAGGTGACTACAGCCTGTTCAAGATCGGTCCGGAGACCTAGCTTTTCCGATAAGTGTGGCAGGTTCTTATTAATCGTGCTCAAGGCGTGACTCTTCTTAAACATGGGGCCCTTACTTAACGTCCTTTCAAAGGGATGAAGTACTACTCGAAACGTTATGACAGGATTAAAAAATCAATTTCACATTGAAACGTTTTCTGTTGTACAGCACGATGTTTACAATGGGTTTCATTATCTTACGTCTGACCTAAGTCAGATTGGCAGAAGAAGGAAGTTGTTCCAGCTTGCGACCCCTTGCGGTTTCCTTGCAAATAGCAAATTACAATCTCCCACTAGGTGGTGAGATCATAACAGTATCAGCTCTTATACAAATATTGTTTTATCCTATCCAGGCATACACCGGTGACATGTCATGCTTAAACGTGTGGGATCGTGTGCTGTCACCGAGAGAGGCAGATCTCCCTCTGCGTAAGTGCGGACAGGGAGGCAACGTGTTGGACTGGTCCAGGGAAGCGTGGACGATACACGGGAGCGTATCAATCACTGACAACCAATGTGGTAAGCCAGTCAAAGCTTACAAAGTACGTACGTCGTGCGACCGTCGTACGATTTTTCTGCCATAGCTATAGGATTTTCAAGCAGACTGTAACGGAACCAACCACCGACACAGCCTTTTAGTGCAGCAAGACAGTTGAACTTTGTAACGTACACACATGCATGGCTACACTCAAGACGATCGTAAGACGTATGTGACCGCACCCTTAGATTGAAAAATGTTCTGAAGCAACATTTTACTATAATATCTACCAAAATTGAAAGAAACATACATATCAAGGTTACAACTGAACAACGCTTCAATATTAGTCTATATCTACATTGTGTTACGTTATGTAGTCACTAGATGTTAGGCACAGTTGGACCGCCGATCGGCGTCCGTAAATCTTGTCATTTGATAGACGTTTGCTGGTCATGATGTCCAGATCTCACCTGGAACTGCAGACGGTAAATTAAAACTTAACACCCAACAAGACTGCGGCATAAAAAAATCACGTGACCCGTGACATCATGTGCGATTGTTCCATTGCGGTATTCAAGAAACGTTAACACCTACATATCTTTTGTTTTCTTTGATGCAGACGCCTTTCGATCCCCGAGCATGTCTGCATCGTCACAGTATAACAACACAGAGGGTCCAGACAACGGTGTACTGGATTTCCCGCTTTCTGGAGGTTGGGCGCCTAGAACACCTGATCAACGCGAATGGCTAATGGTGGATCTTCACAAGACGTACTTTGTAACGGCGATTATCACCCAGGGTAGAGACGAACAATTCAGTGGCCACATGGTCACATCGTACAGCATCACATATGGCGAGCACAGTGGAGACGAGGTTACCTACAGCGATGACGACGGACTGACGGTAGTAAGTATCATTATCATAATGTTGCAACGTAATCTCCTTAGGTTTATTACCAACCACTTATTTTAGATACAAAACGAAAGAGTTCTGTATGTTTAGCATGTATGTTCTATAAACGGAACTAGAGTTCCATGACCACTTACCATCGCAAAGTACTTTTGTCAAATTACATTGCAAATGATATGCAAGATAGTCTCTTATTAACAGAATTTATATGACTTGATTGTGTCATTTTTGTTTTCAAATACCATACTAGTATGTTGCATATGTCTTTCTTTGGGAAGTTATTGTAACATTCCCACATTCATTGATTATACAAATGATGTCAAAATTATTTTCATCTTAAGTTATGCCTGATAATATTCACTTTTGTCTAACCTACTTGTGCCACTAGTATGAACATGTTATCATTTCCAACTAATGAATTATACACTTTTGTAATCAAATTATGCAAATACGACCATGCATGGTTCCTATCAATTAATATTCCTCTCGAACCAAGCTACATATGTGACGAGAAGAAAGTTCCTGTCATTAAGCACCATTTGAATATAAATTCATCTCATTAACTATGCTAACATCTAATTTGCATAGTCAACATATTATTTCGCTGTTATTCACCGAAGTTGCCTACGAGTCGAAAAGAAATCTCATTCATCTATTTTGAAGTTCTCCTGTTTCAAAGTATGCTACTAAAACGCCCCAAAAAATTATTGAAAAAAAGAGTTTGATTAAACCCGGACATTCTGCTGCAGTACTAAGGAGAACCTCCAGAAAAACGAGAGTACAATCTTCGACAGGACATGACCTAAGCACATGCCAAGTTTCATATCATTCCATCCGTAGTTTTTTTTTTTTTTTTCAAATGCCACCCCCCCCCCCACCCCACACACACACACGAATCATATCCCTTCTTTCTGGTCACTCGATGACTTGTGCTCAATCTTCCTCCAGACCTTCCCAGGGAATACTGACAGAAACACCCCTGTGAGAAATGAGCTGTCGTCCTACAGTGGCGCCATCACCGCCCGTTACGTCAAGTTCCATCCACTGACATGGCGAGACTGGCCTAGCATGCGGGCTGGAGTTGTTGCACGTGAGTCTTTCATCTCTCTTGTTGAACCACTTTAACCACGTGCACTCTGTCTCTA
>NC_049987.1:15817852-15839482 GCF_000003815.2 Branchiostoma floridae | reverse complement strand
TATAAATCGCTTTGTGAATCGAAATTATGGCATAAAATGTAGTTTGGTGATGGTGTGCTATATTGAAGTTTCTACTCCCATAACAGCCAAGTAATTATACTAGTCAGATTGCATTTCGGTAAGGGACCCTACGATATTCATCAGGGGGGAGGGCTTGTGCACTGGCCATTGAATTTTATTTGCGGCTTGGGAAGAGGGCCATTGAAGTTTTTTTAGAAGGGGGAAGAGCCTTTGAAAAAAATACCGCGCAAAGTTCTGGTTGTCTTGATTCTTGTAAAAAATACAAGTCTACCAGGACAGTTTTCCCCTCAAGATGCAGGAAATGGCGATTCGGAGGATCAGGATTTCAATTTTTTACGGACTAGGGTGGGTACAGGTGCAAAACATTTAGGCCCAGGTCCAGGTCCGGACAGACTTTAAACAGACAGGAGGGTCATGGAATTCTTTTTACCTGACCCTCAGAGCCTCCCCCCCAGTTAATAACGTACAGACCCTAAATCTACTCATACACAGCTAAGCAAGCGGAAAAGGCCTAGAGTCGACGTAAGTCACATGTGTGCCTTGACAAATGATTTTTTTTTTAAATATTAAGTGTTAAATGCCTCTTTGTTTTAATTGTACAGATTCAGCACTAGAGCCAGTGGGCCGGTGGCCTCTGAACGAACAAGATGGCGCGAGAGATGTTACCGGAAACGGAAATGACGGCATAGCTTCAGGAACTCAGGTGGTTGAAGGTCCAGGCGGTCCAGAATCTCAAGCTTTCCTGTTCAACGGTTCCTCGCACATTCGCATTCTCAACGACGGTGGTTTGGACGTACGCTTTTCCTACACCATACTAGCCCACGTCTACACGGACCCTACAGTAGCGTCAGGACCTCTGTTCGAGTACGACTATCAGGGGGACTCCAATAGGGGAGTGTATCTATGGCAACGGAATAATAGCATTCACACGGCGTAAGTCTATCGTTTTTAGAAAATAGAAAATGCTATTTAAAAAAAAGGATTACAGTAATATATCTGCCTGCTTTGCGTAAGGTGCGATGACTGAGAAGGCAGTGTCGTGGTCTTTTCGCTCTCTTAAGAACCTTAAAAATACTCTGTCTCCATTGACAATGTATTAGGCCAGAGTATTTTCGAGCTGACGGGCGACAGGATAGGCAGAGCGTCCAACGTTTGCCGTCAGGAGACAATCCCCGCCGGACTCCGTCGTCCTAGCACCAAAGACGCGGCCTGTAGGACTGTCTGACCGATTTAGCAGGGTAATCAGGCGTCTACCTGTGTATGGGTGATGACGTCACGGTCAGCTGGACAACTGCGAAAGTTATTAATCGCGATATTCGAGAGGTTGAGACCTCCAGCTATATCGATGTTTGGCCTGGCCCATGCGCCTTGGCCGGGCGCTTAGATCCAGCACCATGGTGGGCGACCACGACAACCCGGGGTTCTGTAAAGCCTTAACCCTATCCAGACCGGGCTTTTTTGGGATACCTTTTGACCCCCCCTTCGTAATTTGATACGATCACCAAATTTTGAGGAGATGATGTACTAGTGAAGTGTTATATTTTCTGTAATTTTGGTATCGTAATGACGTAATATGACGTAATTATGACGTCATAATGTCATATTTGGGGCTAAAATCGTCTAAATATTGAATTTTCGCTATACCTAAAGGTATTAAACAAAATGATGACTATAAACGGTAACTTCTGTGGTTTTAAGTCTGCCAAGTCTTTTGTTGCCGATGACGACGCTGACGCCTGTATGACGTCAGAAAATCACGTCATTTGTCCGCCATTTTGGATCGACAAGCTTGAATTTTCTGAAATACGTTTTTTTTTCTACATATAACCCCAAAATCCAATATAAGTGGACTAAAAGGGTTCAAGTGATTGTATTTTGTAAGAAAATAAAAGATTTTGACGGAATTTGAGTAAAAATAACATGTATTTAATGTTGATAATGGCATTGTCCGCCATCTTGGATTTTGAGCCATGACGTCATCAAATTAGCATAAATTATGAATATTTAATTAGAAATGTAATTTAAACTTACGCAGGATGTTAATGATATAGATAAACAAGTTTGGTCTCGCAATAAAACCAACGAACGTCGTTCGGCAGTTATAGGATGTCAAAGTTGGCGCAGGTACTTTTAGTCCCCCCCCCCCCCGGTCTGGATAGAGTTAAGTATGACTACGAAATAGTGTCGACCAGCATGGATAATGAAATCTTGAACCTGTCAGATGATGCCAAATCTGGTGGGAACTCATAGCAGATTTTTTATACAGGACATCACAAAATCGCCGGCAAGCGCAGCCTGGACTGCGCGGTCGTGTAGGGTTCCTCAACAAGCCCGTGAGCGTGTACGCAAGACCGGCGCATCGGAAAGCCCTGCCAGGCGCATAGGATTGAGTCAGGCTCTTCACCGAGCCTGTACGCGGGGCCCCGTTGGCAAGCCTGTGTGCAGGTCCGTGTGAGGGCACAAGCGCAGCCAGGCACGAGACACCCTGTCGGGCAGTTCATCAACCTTCTGCGCCAGACCCCTAACTTCAAGAGGCCGTACCGCATCGCACCAAGCATGTTCGCGTGCTGCTTCTATCTGATTCTTAACTACTAGCAGCAAGCAAAGCCAATTATTGTTGTTTTCTCTGACATTTCAGAGTAATTCGCAGGGAGGGATCTGCAGATTCCTCATCCACGACTTCACCTCCCCTTGCCACAGATCGCTGGCATTATGTTGGTGGGAGTTATGACTATAGCACGGGGGACCAAGCTGTTTGGGTCGACAGCGTTAAAGCCGGGAGCAAGAATTATACCATGGCTGCTGAGCTAGCAACGCAGCATGACGTTAGTGCAGGGTACCAAGAGTATGCAGGGCGAATATCCTGCCTACAACTCTTTGACTTCTCCCTGAATGAACACCAGATCGCTATAGTGAGAGAAGCATGTGAAGGTACGTTTTTAAATTTGAAAACAAAAACAAAAAAACATCGCTATTATTTGTCATGATGATTGTTTTAACAAACACCAAAATTCATGTCAGCGAGAGATATTTAGAAATATCTCTCGCTGACATGAATTTTGGTGTCTTATTGTGAATATATTATCTATTTGTTTTAAACGCGTAAAAATAGAAAAGAAAACCTAAATGAGAACAAAACAAAACATCTCAAACGGGTTGCAATAACGGTCTGGCTGTTGTTGTTTTGAAACCTGGTTGCACCACTGAACATTATAGATCGACAATTCTATATAAAAACTAAAACCTTCCAGAGGGGAAAGAAACATTCTACCTTGGCATTCTATGTACAAGTACATACGGTGTCTCCTCTTATCTGGAAACCAAATAGATACTAGGAACGTGCACAATATCGTAACGATACCGTGCTATGGCAATATTTAAGACAAAATACTACCCTTTTCGCTTGATTTTCGTAACGTGCGACATAAAGTATGTGGCATTGTGACATTCCAACTACTACGAACATGTCACACGGAATGGCACAGGCATTAATTTCTTGATACATTCGTCTACTTTGTTTCTATAGAGCTGTCTAAAGTCAAATCAAGTGAAATAGAGTCCGTCCGACGAATCGAAGCAGTGGGTTATCAACCCCGAGCTCTCAGTCCAAAGTAGGGTATTGGAAGGCGGAGTCCATTCCATTGCCTTTTTTTCGTTGTACCGAAGTCAGGTACCCATTTTAACACCTGGATGTAGTGAGAAAAGAAAGTGATGTAACGTACCTTTGTTAATGGCACAACATAGGTGGCATGTCAGCGGACTCAACCCCAGACCACTGGGTTCTGGGCCAATCACCCCAACCGTTACGCCAGCATGTTAGTTGGTGTAGGTACAGTTTTGAAAATTTTGATTATTACCAAAGCCTTATACTTCTTCCAACAGAAACTTGTCCCTATGGGTGGTACCTGAGTGGGTACGTCTGCTACAGAGCGTTTGACGAGCTCGTCAGCTGGCACACAGCTAACACCAGGTGCAGACGAGAAGGGGGCCGGCTGGCCACCGTCAAGGACGCCGACACACACAACTTCATTGTGCCGCTGAAGAATTCGGTCGACCCCGATGAGGAATTCTGGATAGGCCTGAGCGACCTAGGTGACATTGAGCTTTTGACATTAGATAACGACGCGCAATTAATATGCAATTAAATATAATTTGCTGATCATAACAGGAGATTTGCTTGAAAATATGGTCAAATTAGAAATGTGTATGTCGTGGCATGGGCGAGAGGAAGACAGAAAGAAAGGGAGAGAAGAGGGCGTCCTTTTTACTCTCGTTTTTGGCGACGCCTAAGGCAAGTAACACTTCTTCTTTTTCTTTCTTTAGGCGCTACTGGGACGTGGTTATGGACAGATGGAACGTCTATCGGACAGTTTACCGCGTGGGGTGGAAACCAACCAAACTACCACGAGGGCGACCAATTTTGTGCCTCCTACTGGCTTCACAACTCCATGAATATGCCCGATCGTTGGAATGATGCAAACTGTATCCGCCCAAAGAAGTTCATTTGTGAGCGAGGTTGGTTTGTTTATCTATTTGTGCCTTATTTTGTGAGTAGTGGAATGTTAGTCAGGAACGTTTCTGCATGACGGTAATGTTTAATAATTCGACATTTCGGTTATCACATTTTGACATCTGGTAAAACATGGTTTGATTTTTTTTCAGTGAACGGACAACCGAAGTACTTGACCTGCAGTTCGGAAAGGGCGGATGGCTTTTCACTGCGTTGGAAATATCCTTCCGCCCATCTTTCGGGATGCCATATTTGGTATCAGGACGTGCTGGATGGTGTGGAGCCAATAGATTTGGTGACGTCACGGAAATCGGGAAACGAATACGCGAACGTCACCATTAACGGTTTAAAGAGCGGTACTAAGTACAACGTCACGGTTCGCGCGATCGTGGGAACAACAGAAAGTCTTGATGACGTCATCAATGTTTTGTGCATAACTGGTAAATTTTAATCCCTTGTTCATCTTTCTTTTCTTCTTTATCTTTATCCTTCCGCTTATGCCTGGGGGGGCGTCGCGGGGAGATGTAGGCATCTGTCTTGAGCCAGGTGTGTAGCCTCCAGAAGAGTCAGGCCATGTGCACGGACAGTCTCTGCCACTCCCTCTATCCACCTGCGGCGTGTCTGGGGTTGATATGGTATGACGCAAAATTATCCCATCATTGTTTTTATATCTACCTATGGTAAACGGTGAGATCCAAAACTACACCTTTCTAGGCTAAGTGTTCTCGCCATTTCATTTTTATTTCCTATTGTTATACCTGCATTTGGCACATATCCCAATGTGTATAATGGTTCACACCATACAGAGGTGACAGGGATGGTCACAGTTACTTTTTTTACTAGTTGTTGATCTGTGCAGCCATCGAATTCACCTTTTACATTTTCTGTTGGGACACCAAGCAGATGTATGTGGGGAACATTGTGACCAAACTGGCTCTGCAGCTCCAGGGCATGCTGCAAGGGGGCCCAAATTAATACCGCTTCCAACTTACATTGACAGGTATATGCGTCCCAAAAAAATCAAGACCACAGCATGTCCATGCCCAAACACACTAAAATAAAACGGCCCGCCAAGTGTCAAGTTCAAACAAAAATCAAACTTGAGCGTCAAGCAACCACCACCAACCCATGTACCAAATGTCATTGCGATCGCACGTTTCGTTCTGAAGATACAGCGCCGGAAACGTCCCTTCCACACACAAAAGGCTACCTGCAGTGTCAAGGTCAAACATCAGGAGGCTTAAAATCAAACTTGAGTGTCAGGCAACCACCACTAACCTATGTACTAAATATCATCACGATCACACGTTTAGTTCTGGTGATATAGCGCCATAAACACCCCTTCAACACACAAAAGGCTACCTGCAGTGTCAAGTTCAAAAGCAAGGAGGCCCAAAATCAATCCTGAGTATCAGGCAAGCACCCCCAACCCATGTATCAAATATCATTGCAATCGCACATTCTGTTCTGGAGATATAGCACTGGAAACCCCCTTCCACACACTCCCATGCCACTGAAAACTCAAAACAGATGTCACAGCTGTCTCAAAGTTGGTTGAGAGAGAGGAAGGCCAGATCACTCCATATCAAGAAAATGGGTGTAAATATATTTTTTAAACGAACCACAAAACAGCAGCAAACTTCTAATGTGCGCTATAGCACAATGGCTCACACATTCTATCCCCATAGCAAACGTGATCGCAATCCATCCAGAGGTTCTAAAGATATCGGTCCGGAATCACAAAGATCCCTACCAGAATCAATACCTGCATTTTCATGCAGGTAAAAAAATGGAAGAAGCGAACACATGGCGTCAGCGGTAAAACAATGTTGACTGGTTATTTTGTTTTTCAGAAATGTATAATCCAAGATTACACAGTTGCATGCTTATGTATGATTTGTTTTGAAAAATTTAAGATATATATTTTCTCCCAAGCAGACCTTTCAATTAGAACAGTTTCGGTAACGGACAGTGCAATGGTCATTAACCCATTTGATTATCTTAAAAAATGGCACGCTTAAAGATGTAATTAGATACGTGCTGAACTAAGCTTGGTCAAACGCTGCTTAATTGATGATAAAAAAAGTCGCTTCCATTCATTTTAGAAAAAAATGGGGAAATGTTTTGCATTTGCTGGCAAATAATAGCTTTGTAGGCTTTTGTTTAGTAATCATCTGTATGCCCAATTCATATGTTTATAATCTAATTTCTTTGCATACTCTGCATGTGTCTAACACTGTATCATTCTCACATTTCACTCGCTCCAGTGACACCTCCACCCGAGGACTTCCAGGTGGTGAGCATCACAGAAACGTCCGTTCGGGTTTCCTGGAGGAAGCAGAGGACCGACTCTTTCGCTATTGGCCACAGGATATGGATCGCGCGGATGGATACTGGTGAGATCGTGGTGACACGATACGTACCGACCAGTTCATCTGATGTAACATTCAACGACCTACGTCCAGCCGTGGAATATGTCATATCGGCCACAAGCATCAACAGGTACAACGAAGGACCGGAAGTGACAATTACAGCTGCGACAAGTAAGGAAATGTTTCACTGCACCTCCAAGCAGGGTCTTGTACATAAACTAGAGAAAATCAAACAAGTGCATTTCATTGTGATATTATATATTACAGATTCCAGTTGTAGCATTTTGGGCCGCGTAGATAGTAGTGCCGGTAAAAATTCCGCTCACTTCTATTTCCACGTATCTAATGACGCAACCTCTGCTTGGAAAATAGCAATTCAAGGTTCAAGTAATGGCGTACGGGTAAATTTTAAATCTTTTAACTTGTCTTTTGTCTTTTTTTACCATTGCTGCAATACTATTTTTTCTCTGCTAAACGATATATTTTCTTTTTTATCATAGGAACTGACCCTCCGATAGGATTAGGTGTGGACGACTGGACAACCGACACTATTTCCATCTCATGGCTAACACCAAAAGCTGTGCTGACCGCATACAACATAACCTACACCGGCGATGGAAGGCGTACTTCCATACAGAAGTCAGGAGACGTGGACAGATGTGAGTTGACAGGTCTGGTCCCTGGTACTCGGTATGACATCGGTGTGGTGGCCGTGAGCAGGCTGGGGAGGAGCATCGCCGTCAGTACAGCAGCTGTCACAGGTTAGTAGGTGTGGCGGTCACATGGGAAGGAGAGACTATAAAAGACGTTCAGGGTTGGTATACATCGTGCAGATTGTAGCGATTTGATTGTTCGCTACAAACTGTAAGACATGAGTGTATATAAGTATACACACACAAACACAGATACACGCACACAGATACTATTAGACACACACACAGAGAGATACACACACACAGATACGCACACACACACAGATACACACACACACACAGATACACACACAGAGACACATTCATGTACACAGACACACACAGAGACACATTCATGTACACACACACAAACACACATTCATGTACACACACATACATTCATGTACACACACACACAACAGACACATACACATACAAACACGCACATACATGCATATATACATGCACACAAAAGCGCAAACACACACGTACACAAACATGCATATAATGTTTAGTTACATAGATTGTAATCTGACAAATACATATACAACGAGTTTTTCTTGTTGGATCATTGGAAACCTTGCTGACAATCTGCGTTATTGTCTAATATTTACAAGGCATTTCAAGTACAGTTAGGGCAGTCTTATGATAACCTCGTACACTTGTATTTTAGACACAGATGCGCCTTCGAGTTTAAGAGTCTCCGTGGCTGAGGCAACTTGGATGTTGCTGGAATGGATGCCACCTGTGGCAAACGTTCTCTCTTACCAGTTGGACATCTCGGATGAATATGACAGCGCAATAATAGTGCTGAGGTAAAGAACAATATTTATACCGAACATAGAACTAATTGAACAACAGTGAGTAGAATGCGTATATGAATATTAACTTTAAAAAAACGATTTTGACTCCTTTTCTTCACTCGGTCAAGTGAATGTAGATCCTCGTCGTTTGGATGCATCATGTTAACTATATATTGAATTTTGATTTCTTTTTAACAGGTTTCAGGGAAACAAAACATCCTACAACGTCACAAATCTTATCCCAGAAACTGCATACGTCATCAAGATGGCGGCCTTCGGTGAGCATGGGCGTAGTGTGGACGTGACGTATTCACATAGAACAGGTATACGTTTATGTAAAAAAAGTCTAGTGATAAATAATTCGAATCAAGCCGAACACATTCAATAATCTTTGTCATAGATATTATGATTTGTGTATTTTATGTGCAAATCTTCGTGATATCGAGACTCTTACTTTTTGCATTAGATTTTAAATGCTATGCATTTCACAGTATCTATTTTGTCTCAAAAGGGTCAATGTCACCAATCGAGGCCACCGCCGATGGATCTTCATACACGACCACTTCTACAACGGATGTCGTGCGACCTGACGCAGAAACTTCGACGCCGACATGGTCAACTTCGCCGGCAGAGCAGAATATCAAAGGTAAACACATAACAAACCAAGAAGCTTCTTATCAAGATGCGTACTCATATAGCTTTCTATGACTCACCATTGCTGGTGAAGTTGAGAAGTTCCACGTCTTGGACAAAACTTGAAGTGCAAAACGTAAACTTACTACATGTATCGGGAAAAGCTCCTTTCCTTGCTTTTCTCAATACTTTACTAACAGGCACGTTGTAGTCAAAGGTAAACTTGAAATCTACAAATTTTCAATATGCAAGACCTCATTTTGATAAACTGCATTTATATTATATGTGTGTATCCTAAACGGTATGTTTATCTCACCACTTCCACTATAGGAACTACAGGACCAGTGAAGACAACCATTGCGCCCAGCGAAGTGGGATTTGATGATGATACAGCAACAGACGCACGGACAACTACAAGCTCCGGTAAGACTGTCCAAAAAGTTATCAAACTTGTCATGTTATACGTACAGAGCCATAATCCCTGTCGATCAGGCTTCGCTGTACAAGACCTTTAGAGAAAATTCATCCCAAAATGTGCGTAGAATACGAATGTTGCAAGTATCGTGTTTAGTATAACGTTATGTTGTGGTGTTTGTTTCTGGACCGTGACATGAACCAAGTATGTAAGGCGATTTTACAAACAGCAAAATCCATTAACTAATGTCCTACCTGTTTCCTTTCTACATAAGGTAACGTGATATTTAAGATTCATGTTATCATCGTTCACAGTTACGGTCCCAGGCAAGTCAATAGAGCCTCCACTGAGCTCAACAATATCAGCAACAGGTGAAATTTGATTCTTTTTGGAAGATTTTTTTTCTCACAAAAAACATATTTCAACCAGATGACTTGATGTATTATAACATAATGTTCGATCAGTTCAAGATACTAGTATCATAATCTTGCAGTTTCAGACCATACAATTCACCAAACATCTCTGGCACGGACGACTAAAAGCCCAGGACAGAAGGTGTGTATGCATACGCCGTTATTTTAAAACACCAACAACAACTACATTTCTATCATTACCAACATGCCCATCGAATATGAGTTCAAGTTTACTGCAAACATAACCCGAACATCTATCTATTTGGTTACTAAACAAACGCTATTATCAATAGCTTTAACCCATATTGTGGTGATGCCTTATTCCTTAAAACAGCTTCAGGAGATCGTCGAGGAGATAGACATTTCCGATCTTGTGCGACCAGAGAACATACTTACAGTGATGTCCAACATCTATGACATCATCAGCGCTGGCGGTGACGTCAACTCACCATTGCCGCCTCCAGTTCTGGTTTGCTAATCTGTTATTCTACAATTGAGTCTGAGATGCTTTTGGTGTTGGCGAGGATGTTAGATATCACTGTGTGTCTTTTTACGCATTACCTTGCTAAAAATATATAGAAGAAGCTATGGAAGAATTGTAATGGTATCTTATGGATGAATTGTGATAATATCTTAGATGTGAGTGGGTCTTGGGATAATGAGGATCAACGTCAAACTTGTGTTCTTTGTGGCTTCCAGTCAACATAACAGTAGTATGTGACGCATCTTTTCAGCTAAAATACGCTGATTTATGATTGAACGTTACAGACGCATCAAGTGTTTTGACTATGATTTGGATTTTATGAATTTTTCCTAGAAATTTGCAGCAGATCTCGTGTCGGATCTCGCCGAGGCCACGAGAGGATCACAGGGCGCATCGGTTGAGAACATGCAGACTATAGCTAATGGCGAGAAACATCTAGTTTATAATTATTATAACTATTATATGTATTTAGCAAAGGAGACATTCATCGTTCGTATTTACCACATCGGCTAAGTACAGATTAAGCAGAAGTAGATTGGGGACAGACATTTGTTTGTATATCGCCTTCATTTTGCTTCTTCAATGATACGAATATAGTTTTTTATTATCATAACAGGTTTACGAGATATATCTCAAGTATTATATAAGTAAATATATCTTAAGATTTTCCCTTAATGGATCTTACTAAACTTGACATAAATTTGAGGTGAATATTTACCATGTTAGGGACTAAAATGGCCTGATTCTAAATGCGCTGTTTCTCGTCCTTTTTAGCCTTGGTTCAGACGGCTTCGGTAGTTGTCGACATGTTGCCGGAGCCACTGGCCGGAAGTACCTCCAACAGTCGTTTTGGTCGTGACGTCGAAGTCAACAGCATGAATCTTTCACCCAAGCAGCAGGTGGAGATGTTAAAGAAGGAGCAGAAGGAAATGGAAAACACGGTAAGCAATAAAATAATGGCGAGGTTATTTCTGATACCATAATATCACACAAGTGCAGTTAATATGCATGGTTTGAAAATGAATGCCTGAAAATAGTTTTACGACACGATTTTCTAACTTGTTTGTTTGTGTGTGCGTGTGTCAAATGTAGCAACGCGAAACAGCAGAGTCTATTGTGACATCTCTGGACCACGTTGCCGACACCCTGCTGGCATTGCAGCCTGCGAATGTAGAGTATCAGACAAGCTTTAAAACAGAACGTGTTGCCGTGGCTGTGGTGAGATCACCTGCAAATGAAGACATCCAGGTCCACGCAGGTGGAATCGTCGCAAATATTCCGGGCAGAGAGAGTAAAACTCAAACCACCGATGTGCTGGATCTAAAGGTAAGCCTCAACCAAGTAGTAGCCGGATCAGGCTGGCATGTTGTAAATCCGTTCAAGGCAATGTGGTTATCAAGTTACAACGTTTACTTACGAGTCACTTAGTTTTCTGGAATTGTTGGTTTTGAGTCTTATAATTAGCAGATAGATCTATGGACTAGACAAATTTTACATTTTGACGTTTAACTTATATCTCTGTGAGACACATTAACATGAGTTTGTAAATAAAAATTAAAAGGCACTATTGTTAACGTTGCAGATGTCAGTTTTCCAGAAGAACCCATACTCGTGGGCTGAATCGACAGGAGGACAAAACATATCGTCTCCCGTGGCGTTCGTAACCATGACAGAAAATAAAGCCGAGAGCATTACCGAAAAACGACGGCTAAATCTGGACTTTCCATTCCTACCCGCGCAACCAAGAGGACAGCCAAACGACCCAACACCACTAAACGGGGCGACAAAACAGCCGGGTGTGGTGGAAGGAAACAGCAAAGTGTCCAACGGAGAAAACATGACGCACCACGCCTTTGTCGTGCCGGAGGACAATGTCGTCCCTGTTGTCCATTTGACCTGGTGGGCCACAGAAGCTACCTTTCACGTGTACTCAGCATATGGGTATCTTCCGACAGCTGAAAAGCATGCTGAGAAAAGGGTGGTAAGAGTCGACGGGTATGAGACCTGGCTCAAGGGGACCAACTTTTCGATCTCCTTCGTTCCAAACACGACTGACCATGGTGGGCGTTTGTATGTTGGAGTAGAAAACATAGGTAGGTTTTGCCAAAAAGCAGTTACGAGTACTCAAGCAACTGGATATGATTTTGGAAACGGTCAGACGTTTCAGGTAGTATCCACAATCTTTCGTCAGTTACACTGAAGTGATCTGGAAGAAACTGGTCTTTTATACCCGAACTATAAATGAAGGCACTTTTAGATGTGCAACAGGAGGCATTGTAAGACAGAGTCAAGCTGAAGACAATATGGATCCCAATAGAAGTTTTGGATTTCAATGCGAAACAAAGCTAAGACACAGCCAATGCAATTGAGTCAATTAGTTCCTATTGTTTTAGTTACAGGAGCTAAATGTTTTGGTTGGGTGTGTGTGCTATGTCCCAACTGCCGGAAAGTTCTGAAACGTCTGACCGTTTCCAAAATCATATCCAGTTGCTTTTTGGTATATCTTATTACCTGGATGTCTTATTTTCATCGATGTTTAGGTAGGGTTTCTAACAATATACACTGTATGTCATCCATGTCTCATAGAAATACGAGATCTTAGATTTCAATTCTGACATTATGTACGTTGACTTGGTTGATTTACCTGAACAATTCGATATATACATTTGCCAATTGTAGGGACTGGGAGATCTACCCGCGGTCGTTCTCGGCCGTCCCTCATGCAGTCCCCGGACAAGGAAGCCGCGCTGTCGCTGTCAGTTGTAGGTTGCCCCTCATGGAAAGACAACGTGAAGCAATGGGTGCTAGGTGACTGCGATGTAAGTCGAAAAGTTATTGCCATCCTATTTTTCTCAAATTCGATACTCATTATGTGTTAGTAATTTCTACCCTCCATTGTCCTTTACCTTTCCGTTGGCTCTGTGAATTATGTTTTGTCTATGTCCTTATGTTTTATGTGAATTATGTATTTATATGTGAAATGCCATAAAAATCATTATGTGCTCCCAACAATTGTAAGATACATTACAGTAGACCTTTGACATTATCTATTTTATTGTGTATACTTCTGCTTCTGCATCTATATAGTATTAGTATATAGCCTGTATAACCACAATTCGACGTATACGTAAATAACTCATCAGTTTCGCAGGCACGCGGCGCGGCAGCAGCTGGCTACTCTGAACGACCTGTCGCACCTAACCTTCGCACATCTAGCTGCAAGCATTGTTTCAAACTATCCAGTAAGGATGCCCCAACTATATACTTGCTGGCAACTAGTTCCATTCTACAATAGTCCTGGGAAAAACGAAATTTTGAACGCACTAGTGCCGGGCTGATAATGCTGGTACTTGTCGGTGTTACTATTTTCTTCATCTCCCCACCAAACCAGGTTAAAGCAGATTACATTACAGTAGACCTTTGACATTATCTATTTTCATTGTGCGTACTTCTGCTTCTTCATCTATATAGTATATAGCCAATATTTCATTGCCCCTCTTTCTGAATATTAATTCATAGTTAGGATAAACCTATTCTCCAACTAAATCTCTTTTGCATATCAATTCACAGCTAGGATATAAAAACTCGCACTCCCTCCAACAAGATGTCTCCAGTGTCACTGACGAAAAACAACGGAAACCGATGTTGTTTGAAACGTCTGGCCGTTTCCAAAATCATATCCAGTTGCTTGAGTAACTGCTTTTTGGCGCATCTTAATATATGGATGTCTAACCTTCATCGACAGGTTAAAGTAGACCTGGAGGATGCAGTCGTCGTCGGGTGCAAGTGTCACGTGACTGGGTCTAGGATTGCAGTGGGAACCATGGATCTCCTTGTTCCCAACTCCATCAACTTCATCAACGCGTTCAGGAACTTCCGCAATCTGAGCGATAACTCCGCGGTGTTCTCCACTGTGGTGTCCGAGTACATCCTGTACATACTCATCCTGGTTCTGTTGGACTTTCAGCGTATACGGGCAAGTGTGAAACTTGTTTCTCAGTAAATATGCAATGTTGTTATATTAGAATTAGCGCCCACCCCCTTGAAATAGATAAAGGGCGGTACAAGAAGTCACGTGCGTGCAAAAGAACTTGTATATACCGCACGTCAAACATGGTGGAAGACGAAACACATGCATTTTATTTTAAACTGTTCCTTCTACGATCACGAAAGAAAATAGCTTTTTGAATACGTCACTAAATTCCCCCCAAATTTCCCCGCGTTTACAGAAACCTTGTCTAAAACCTCTTGGATTCTTCTCAAGCTGCTGATAATTATAGTTGTAACGTTACGTGAAATAGTGCAATATTCAATTAGTGCAATATATCAGTTTTGCCATCTTCTTGTGCAATATGTTTAAGGAATTTTAAAACGGTTTGTACTTCAGCAGTCCGACGCACACGGCTATTCTTTTTTAACGTGTCTTACCTTGCTCCCTCTGGATACACTAAGTCCAGAAAAAGGGTTGACCTAGGTTTTTATCTGTCTTTCATCTTGTATTTGTATGTCTCTCAAAGACTAAATAAAGATGATTTTGATCTCTACCTTGCTCCTAACATCAAAGAACACACACATTATAGAAAAGGTGGGGTCCTTCGCCTTCCACTGTCCCAGGAAAAGTTACAGTTTAGAGTTAGCTTTCAGACTAGAGTAGACATATTCTATATTGTTCTACACTATTTGTTTGTCTTCTTTCCTGTTACCTGCAATTAGCACTCGGGCAAGACTTTGCAATAAATTATTATATTTCACACATGAGAGGTCTGCAGAGGGACTAAGGGTCGTGACATATTCTATTGATTGATTGATGTCATTGTTATTAAATTAAATGCTATGTTTGTATTTCTTGTTTGACACACCATGTTTCAAATGAATTGCAATGAACTTAACATGAATATTATTCTTGATATTTAAAGGGAATCAGTAAAATATCTTCACTTATGCTAAATTAATTACAGTAATCTTCTATATTAAGAAAATACCTCAGAAAATCGGGCAAGCACGATGACTGCAAATGTGTGACGACCCCTTCTAATTTACACGAAAGTTACTTAAAATTTTGATTGAGATTGTATAGAGCAATAGTTTTATTAGTTAAACTTGTTTGGATGATGTAGTCCAGACAAGTTTCGTAAATGCGTTTTTGTCTTCAATATCACCAGGCGACTTTACGTCGTGTACCATCTGCCCTGTATAATCGCATCACTGGTCGGGCACAGATAAAGTCCTTACATCCAGAAGCTGCCAACAGCCGAAGCAAGACGCTGCCCAAAGTGAGCCTGATTCCCCCGGAAAGGATGCCTGCTCCTCACGTCTATCAACTCACGGTCAGCACCGGGTCCATGTTCGGGGCAGGCACCACGTCACGGGTCGGCTTCCAGCTGGGCGGGTCAGAGGGCAAGACTGCAGTCAAGATGCTGAACCCAGGAGGGGAGGTATGAGTTTATACAATGCTTTTACTTCTCTGTCAGTCCAATGAGTTTATAGCTATCTTAAATCTTTGTAGAATGATTTATGGCCAAGTCAGCACTTGGCAACTACTAATATATTTTACAATTGATATGTTAAAGAATTTATTCTATGGACAAATATAGCATATGGAAAGTGTGCGAGTGTGACGGGGTTTCCCTGTTTATATATCAAAGCTACTTCTAACATAATGTGTTATACAGATGAAGCTAAGGATGATAGGAGTTTATATACAAGATAATGATATGCTTTGAGGTAAAAAGTCAATGTGAAGTGTACTCTAGTGTGTGGTAATGGACGAAATAGAGGACCAGAAACAGTTCGCTACTATGAAAGCAACGAAGAAATTATCATCATTTATCATTGGCAATTCCAGGCTTTGGTTCGTGGAAGTACTTTGCATTTTGTCATGCCTGTGCGAGAGTCACTTGGGGAAGTGATGACGTTGCACATCTGGCATGACAACTCTGGGAAAGGCGACACGTCATCGTGGTTCCTCGGAAATTTTGTCGTCAGAGATGTAGAGAAAGATGTGGTGTAAGATTTCAAAAACATAACCAAAATCCTGAATGGTTTGCTAATTTGCATTCGGCACTTAACTGGTGATTCCCTGCTTGAACTATCTCTTGGCATGGTGTGAGAAAATGTCATCTGCTACTTGTGTAAAAAAAGGTCTGTTTTCAGGTTGCATTAAAACTTAAAAAGTGCTGTCTTTTCAGTGTGGAACGAAATGATCTATCAACCTCTCGTTGTACTTTTCTCCTAAAGACATTAGACTGATAGTTATGATTACGTCATCCAATGTCTCTATATTCCTGTTATGGAAGGAAATGCGGCATGCCTGAGAGAAGACGTCTAATAATTTATAAGACTTGCCAAAAAACAGTTACTGAAGCAACTGGATACAATTTTGGAAACGGTCAGACGTTTCAGATAGCATCCACTATCTTTCGTCAGTGACACTGAAGTGACCTGGAAGAAACTGGTGCTTTATACCCTAAACATGAATGAAGACAATTTTAGATCCAATAGAAAACATGTAAGACAAAGTCAAGCTAAAGACAATTTGGATTCTGACCGTTTCCAAAATCATATCCAGTTGCTTGAGTAACTGCTTTTTGGCATATCGTATTACCTGGGTGTCTAATCTTTATCGACGTAAATGACAATACTCTTTTTGGTTGTGCAATTTTCAGACATTACTTCACCTGTAATGACTGGTTGTCAGAACGCAAAGGTGACGGTGAGGTACAGAAGGTTGTGCACGCCAGCACCGAGAAGGAGTTGTCATCTTTCTCAAACGTCTTCAACGAAACAACCCGAGACGTGTTCTATGATAAACAGCTGTGGGCGTCAGCCATCGTAGCAGCGCCTGGTCAGTATCCTTTTTTTTTTACATTTGCAGGTTTGAATAATATCAGAATTTTATTTGCATTGATTTTGTAGGCCACAGGCCCGGCCATTTTGGAACTTGACGTCACGCAGGCGCCATCTTGTTTTCGTTTCCAGTTGTTTCCATGCGTCTCAATGCCGACACCATAATTTACAGATATTCTACACCCTGTAAATTCACCAAATCCAATGCACTTTTGGCCTTGTCTACACCAGGTTCCAGCTTCACCCAGGCACATCGGCTGTCCTGTTGCTTTACTCTCCTGAATACCATGATGCTGGCCAGCGCCATGTGGTACGGGGCAGAAACCACAACTGCTGGTACAAGAGTGTTCGACCTGGGGTTTGTTCGTTTCACAATACAGGTATAGAGTTTCCTACATGTTTACAATTTTAGCATCGAAGTCACTGGACAATATGGCTACATGTAATGAAGTGCCTACTTCTATTGATCGCATTTTCAATTGCACCATGCGCTGTAGGGATATGGAACCGTTCCTATTTAATGCCACTATATTACCATCGTCTTCAGTGCATTTCTTCGGATCAGTTCAAAAGAAAGGAATTCGTACTACTAAACGAGCTAAATGCGTTACCTCATCATTGTGTTACTCCTAGAATGTGTTACCTCCTAAATGTAAATGTATTCACAGGAGCTGTACACCAGTCTCATGACTATCCTGACTGTATTTCCGGTCAATCTGATTGTTGTACAACTATTCCGCATGGAGGCGCCACTGACTGTGAGCACGCCGGAGATGGCTGTCGGCACGTTCAAGCAAAGTATGTAAACTAATCAAGCACGTCTTTAACTGAGCTGTGACACTATTATTATCATTATTATTTTTAATGGTCGACACGTAAGAAGACTAAATGCCTTGTGAGTTTTAGTTTCTCCTCCTACGTAAGAGAATTTGCTATCCAAATCACTGTTTCCTGACCCCAGGCCATCTGCAGAAGTCCGTGCGCCGCATGGCCAGGTACGTGGCGTGGATGGCCGTGTTCCTGGTGTCCACCTGCTCCGCGTTCTTCGTCATCCTGTACAGTATGGACTGGGGCAAGGAGAGGAGTGACGCCTGGATGAAGGCCTTCATCCTGTCCTTCATGGGATCCATCAGTGTGGTGGAAACCCTTCAGGTAACTTATTGGACTTGTAACGGGGTTTGTAACTGATCATGCCAAACGACTGTCAGCCTTTTAGCGTAGTGGTTTAGCGTCTGGATTTGTGATCTGGCGGCCCGGGTTCGGCGCTGGTTTGAATCCCGGGAGTCAGGATTTGTTTCTGTCTGTTTCTACTCCTTTCTTACATACCTAACATGCCTAATATTACAGGAGCAACATATATGTGTGGGTAACCTGACCTTAGCCATGGCGTTTCGTCTTATAGAGAGGATTTTGATTAATTCTGTAAATGCAGAAATGTTCGCGGTGGTTTTATGTTGGCGGTTTTCGCGGTGGTCACTTCGCCGCGAACTTAAAACCACCGCGAACATTTTCCCTGGCAGTAAGAGACTACAGTACATGGTGCACCCGCGAATTTAAAACCACCGCGAAAAGTCCTTTTTCCGCTACCGCGAAATTAAATACCTGCGAACTTAAATGCATTTACAGTAACCATAAACCCTTGTTACGAAATAAAACATCATAGCAAAGGTTAGGTACACTCGCATATATGCTGTACAGCAGATTGCCGTATAGATGTACCGATTCACGTTAATGAACATTATTCAAAGCGCCACCACGACACTATGACAAAAACAATATTGTACCAACTCTAGTGAAAGTAATATGATAATCTCTCTTTTCTTTTTGTTACTGTTTTCTATTGTTAAACCATGGAAAATTTATACGACATAATGGCATTATCTTTACAATGGCATATGTGTAATATCTTTTTGAGGACGTTCTATGACAATACAACCGGTACCATCTTACTCTCTCTGAACAGATCTTTGTGCTTGGTGTGGTCCTGGCTGCCATCTTTAGCCTCCCGTACCTCGCCAGGCCGCCGGCTATCCCGAAAGACGACTTGCAGCTCAACCTGTGGAACACTACAGGTTTGGACGCAACCACTTTTGAGATTCGTTGTTTGAATAAGATTGTGTTTAATTATGAATGTATAAGATGTATCTCTAGAACAATGCACTGCGGACGAGATATAGAGAAGGTATTTCATCATCTCGTTGTTTAGGAAATAAATTAAATATTCTACTGAGTATTTTCATCGTTCGTCAATGGTATTAATTTTCTTATCTATATGTGTCATTTTAACGTTATGAAAGTACATCTTTATCCATTTAATGTCATGATGGTAGTTTTTTTTGACAAATGGAGTGAATCGTTTTAGCCTGAGTACCATTATCCGTTGTGACCGCTGGCTCAATAATTTCGCTTGCTATCCACTGGGTTCTTTTTCGTCCCAACATACAAATTTTGGTCCTGTGAAAAAGAGACAGGTTCTAAAGGCAGCCCTGGATTGAAGTAACATAAGGGAATCACAATTGTCTGAAATGGTTATACATGTGTTTCACAATTTGAGTCTGAATTTTTCTTGTACGTGATCTATATTCTGTCATCGTGGTGTCTTGTTTATCTTCCTAAACTAACCTGAAGTGCGACCATGATCATAACAATGTCGGCAACAATACGGCTCTTCAACCATAATTCCTGTTTGACATTCCTGTCTTCTAGCACCAAAGAAACTCCTTCGACCTGCAACAGTAAATCTCAAGTCGGCTAAGAAGAAAAAGGAGCTGGATAAGAAGTCTGCCTCGACGCTGATGGAGTTTGTCCTGCTGTTAGCCTTCGTGGCCCTCCTGTTCTACGCCGCACAGATGGACAAGGACACACTGGCCTTCTACGAGAGGCATACACTGGCCAGCAACATTCTGAACGAGTTTGATGCGGTGAGCTACTAAACAAATGACGTGTTCATTTTCAGACGAATTGTACGTGTTGGGTGGAATGCTCACCTTTATTATCATTTTGCACAAATAGAATAAACTACACACACGCACACAAGCACACACACACGCACACACAAACACACACACACACAGACATGTATATATATATATATATATATATATATACCCGCACACACTCACATACACACACAGAAACGTATCAATACACACACTGCACAGTGTGAGACACACGTGCAGACACGTGCAAATACATATGTATACGAGGGGCGTGCAATTAGTAATGGTCCTGACCCATTTCCCATAGCAGGAGATTAATGAAACTTGGCACAGTTATTAGTCTTTCTCTTCATAGGAATCACCCAGAGTTATGCATTTCTCCCATCGTTTGATGCAGCTCTGGACACCGATTTTGTAGGACACCCCAGGTTGGTCCTCCAACTGATGCCTCATCAATGGCACAAGAGGGACGACCAGGTCTGGGAGCTGTTTCCACAGACTTCCAGCCACGTTTGAATTCAGGATGCCAGCGTTTTACAACGTCATATGATGGGGCATCATCACCATAAGTTTCATGTATTTCATCAAAAGTCTTCTTTGGTGTGCGTCCTTTCAAATACAAAAACCGGATCACTGCGCGACACTCAACTGGTTCCATTTCACACCTGGTCCATTTCGCACCTGACTAAGTTCAAACACCAGTAAATCAGAAACCACAATTAGTTCAGAGCTGTCTTTTGCAACATAACCCATAGAGATATGAATTATTACACATACAAAATTTCATTTAGATCAGACAACTGGAAGTGGGTCAGGACCATTACTTATTGCACGCCCCTCGTACATGTACACATACAGACACACACAGGCAAACATTTGAAAATATGCACATACACACCAACAGACGCATACATACATACATGCGTACAAACATACATAATATTATATAAACACCATTCGTGGAGAACTGTTGTATCGCTTTTGATATGGACATCAACAGGACCAGAGTAACAAGCTGCTAGGGGACCCGAAATTTTCAGTTCAATGTCTCTTCCATACCTACCCACATACTAAATACCAATATTCCATCCAGAGATCGTCGATTTTTGTCAGTCTTCTACACACACACACACACACACACACACACGCACACATGAAAACGCTCCTGAAAACATTGGTGACCGTAATAACACTTTATTTCTCGTCCAGATCAGGACACCTGATCAGTTGTACTCCTGGCTTGAGGAGGTGCTGTTGCCAACCCTCCACCCATCATCCTGGTACAACGGGCGGAAGATGCGGTACTTAGACCGGCAGTTCGCCTACAACACCGCGGCCTTCCGCATCGGCCCTGCACACCTGACACAGATGAGACAACATCCAGGTATATCTTCTGGAGTTTTCTACTTACCGTTTCATCACCTAAGTTTGGGAAATCCTTGTGTTTATCTTTTTTCTTCTATAAGCAGTTAAAGCCCCGGTCACAAAGCGCGTACGATTCC
>NC_049987.1:15804225-15817752 GCF_000003815.2 Branchiostoma floridae | reverse complement strand
GATTCCTTCCGATGCGCAGTATGAGCGCAGTGCGTCGTAAGTCGGGGGAGAATCGGAAGCAATGGTTTAAATATATAAAGCCGTGGTCACAAAGCGCGCAGTGCATCGTGCGATGAGGTCATTAGAGCGTGCCCGCGTCAATCGCAGTAAATCATAGTAAATCGGGGAGCGTCGTATGACGAAAAATAGAGCTGAAATGGATTTTGAACATGTTCAAAATTTCGCTATCGTCGTAAGATTTTATTTGCCTCCATAGCAGACTTCATTACGGCAATTTTTGTCTACTGATGAGGTTATAGATTTATGAATTTTTAGCATGTTGTGATGGTTTCAGTTTTCCCTGATATTGTCGATATTGACGAAAAGGGAAAATATATCAGTCGCAACTGCCACAGTCGCAACCAGAGAACAGCGCGCCCCGCACAGGTGATGCAGACAATTGTTTGATCGCTTCATGCACATGAGTTTTTAATTAGATCAAATCTCAGCTCTCGTCGGTCTTGGTTCATTTTACCATAATCGTAATAACCATGGGGACAACTCGAACATAAAGGCAGGCTCTATGAGTCGGAAATATATATGATATAATGCCTATGATATGATTTTTGTATGATGGCATCTTTTTGTTGATAGCATATCATGATACGATCTTGGAAAGAGCCTGACACGTAGAGCCGGCAAGCAGGCCGAGATAACCATACCAGTACTCACGCTTGATTTGAACTTTTGCTTGTAATACTCTTGTTGTCATGGTCTTTTTTAAAGTTATTTTTACAGTTTAAGATATTATAGGAAGGTTTTCAACAGCTATGTCCACATTTTGTTTGTTAAAGAAGCCATAAAGCGGCCAGACGGCTATTCAAAAGAGACACAAGTGAAAAATCGTACGACGCTGGAAAAATTTTGAACATCATCCGATGCGTTGCGATGGCTGATTTTGCTTACGATTTTGCTGCGATTTACTGCGCTCATCGTACGATATGCGGAATATACCATCGCAAGAAATCGTACGCGCTTTGTGACCGGGGCTTTACATGCCAAACTCGCACTGTGCTTTCTTCGTGGATGAATGCATTATGCACCTACGAAGTAGCTTTATTCAACAATATGTACAACATTGTACTGACATGTCAATGGCTTCAGATCTATTCAATGATTTTCTTCGGATAATTGAGGTCCTGAAGAAACATGTCAATTTTGCCAATTGTGATTTTTTTTTAAATCCAGGTACCATGGCGAAGGAGAAACATGCTGGCCGAGGCTGGGATGTTCAACCAGGGAACATCTCTAGTACCAGTTGGCGATTCCTCTTTCCTGCCCTCTCTAACCACCCCAACTACTCATCTGACTGCAACAACATTCACTCTCTCGACTTCCCTCTTGGCTATGGCACCGCTATGTCGTTCATTAATGCTTTGAAAGATTCCGAGTATTTAGATAAATACACAGAGTCCTTTACAATTGACATCAACTTCTACGACCCCAATTTGAAGCTGTTCAGCGTTGTGCACATGGCCATAGACCATTCTGAAATTGGCAGTCTCATGCCAGAAGCAAAAACCACGTTGTTTCGATTGTTTCAATACGAAAGCGCTAATGACTACACTAGTCTGTTTCTGCACATCGTATTCACACTTCTCTTCTTAGTCATACACTTCAAGGAGGTTAAGTCAGTGGTAGATACAGGGTGGGTGTATTTTACTTCTCCGTGGAATGCTGTTGGATGGTTCAGCCTCATCTGTACGGCAACAACCATCTCCGTCTTCATCAAGCGGTACGCCGTGGCTGCTGATACACTCGCCTTGGTGGCCAGGAGCAATGGTTTGTCCAGCTTTTACACATTCTGCCTTAATTACCTTACTTAATGAAACGATCGGATGTTGGGCCCCCTAGCGGCTTATTATGGTACTGTAGTACTAGTGGAAATTACGGGTCTGATATCTCGAGTTCTGGACATGCTGTAGTCATAATTTTTGAGTGGTAGATACAATATTGTATATACAAGTGCATAAAGAAAAAACAAACCTTAACAGACTATGCCCTTAACCATATTCATATTAAACTTGATGAGATGTTAGATGGGTAATGGCAAATTTGAGAAATAATTGGACTCCCTGCCCCCTAGTGGCTTTCCATAGTACTACTACAGAACGTCCGGTTTTGATATATCTTTTGTGTTTTTCGTTTCACAGGAGATCTGGGATTTCAAGAGTTTGTGGACCTGACAACCGCTGCTTGGTGGGATGCTTGTTTCAAACACGTCTTGGGTATCACCGTCTTCATCAACACCATCTCCTTACTGCGCATCGTCCGCTTCAGTCAAACGATCGGCAAACTCCTGGCTCTACCCGGCATCATGAAGGAGGAAATCTTGTCGTTCTCGGTCGTTGCTGTAGTTGCCTTCACGGCCTTCATCAGCTCCGGTATGTGCAAAGGGATGTTTTAAAATACCCGTGTATGCTGATGTCGGTTACATCGCCAGTGCTATTTTACATTCAGGGTGTTTAAGAGCGATCCGATTATCATTCTAGTAACCAAGGAAATACGTGCTACAGCTTGATCTTATTGAAAGCTGCAGATTCACTTGTCATGTAATGTTTTGCTGGCCATTCAACATATAGCATTGATCACGAGTGGTTGTACTGGCACGTCCGTTGTTTCCAGGGTACCTTGTGTTTGGGAGCCACATAGAGTCGTACTCGGACCTGTACCAAACAACATACGCGCTATTTGAGATGATGCTTGGCAGGTACGTTTTCCATATGATTGTGAAAGCATCTATGTATCTGCATAAAATGATGATGCATAAAGGTTGTCGTTAAATGACTAAATCCAAAAGTATTTCTGTTACGTCATTATCTGAAGAATGGTATCGATAGGTGAATTTCTGTGTGCTTTTTTCCATGTACGAAGATTTTGATTTCCGTGTGTCTGCTTTTTTTATTGTGTAGCAGTCTGTAGTTATTTCAATGCAATAGTATAAACGTAACTGGTTTCCACATACATTAGGTCAAAGGTCCTAGAATATGCTATGTATTCCCTGTCTTCAATCTCCTGATATACTAATCCCTGCTTTATTTTGAGAGACAGGGAAATGCATTGACCGAATAAGCGCAAAAATCACAATAATGAATAAGATAAATACCCCCCCCCCCCACACACACACACACAAAATATATTTCACGGACGTATTAGATCTATGATTTCTTGTTTTGTAGGTTTTTTGCCAATGAAATGCTGGATTCCAACCCCATTACCGGGCCGATCTTCTTCTCCACATTCATGATCTGCATCTTCATCCTCCTGATGAACTTCCTCATGACCATCATCTGTGACGCCATTTCCGCTGACGTTGACGTCACCCATGACCGTGAACTTGCCGATCACGTGTGGAGGAGCTTCAATGCCATGTTGGGTTTCCACAGCCCACCAAACAATCAGGACAAAGCAGGTTGCGTTACCCGAAGCAAGCTAGTGATAGCATTGGACTTCGAAACTTATATTTTTAGATTAAGTTAACTTCACATGAAGTTTATAACGAAATGCTACAACAACCTTCTTTGCCTAGACACGACTTTGATACTAGTACTGCACTGCCGTCTCCGGGTGTCTGATCGGCTGATGTAATGTATGCAGCGCAGATGAGGACCTTATTTGCATACGGCCATGAAAAACATTAATGATAAGTCACTTGAAACATTTGGTAAATGTATGAGGTAATTGTTGGCTTTAGAGAAACTAAATTTATGTCACAATCATAACGGTTTTAATCTCATTTACGGAGTTTTTGGTCCATGTGAGTGTGTGCGTGTTTGACAGTTTGTAGTTATCTGACAGACAGTAGAGTGGCAGAGAGTCAGTGAATGGGTAGATGACCACAAAAGGTCATACTTGCTGCAGTGACAGGAAGTACAGTTTAGAGGTGGTAGAGCTAGTCGTCAATCAGAATTGCTCTGCTTTGTTTTCTGCAGGTGAACCGAAGCTGGAAGAGCTGCAAGCTAACCTACGCCTTCTTCAGGATGGACTTGATGAAAGCTTGGACATCTGTAACTCCATCCTTCCACGGGACGACCGGGGCCGTGTCAACGTCAGAACACGAAAATGCCAAACACGTGCCTCTCAGAAGCAGTCCTGTCCAGTCATTGATACTGAGTGTAAAGTGACAATACATATCGAACCAGCATCAGATACGGATTCAGAGGTCTAAATAATGTCATTTTACCTACCGTCATTCATATCTGGCTGTAAATATGTTTAATGGCTTGAATTGGAAGCTTGTAAGCACATTTGATTTGTATGTCTGTGATTAAAATAACTCGTACTGTATAAATTTCATTGAGATAGTTTTGAACTGTGTTATAAAATGTTTTGATAGGACTATATATAAGCAGTTTTCTAAGTAATTATAATGATTGGGCTATTAACTATTCGATGGCATTTTAGTTCAACTGTGTATTTATTATATTACTAGCAGTTATCCATTGTTGGAAATTAATGCTTGTTTAAGTGGCAGGCTTAACCATTAAATTTGAATTGATTTGTATGCATATAAGGCAACATACTTACCCTGTAAGCTTGTAACTTTGTTGTTGGTCCAGCCTAATACTGTGTTTATTTATTCAAGGAGTTATCAATAAACTTTTTGTGTAAAATTTATCGTTGAGTGGTTATATATAACGAAATTGTGAACAGGAGTACATATGTCTACAATAAAGTTGGAGAATGGAAATATTAAAAAAACGTACAATTCAGGTCCGCCCTTTCTACCTCCTGTAACTCTTAAACGACTTATTATATGGTTCATCCAAGGTTTGATGATGAATCATATTTTTGGGAAGACGTTGAGAGATGGCAGGTCCAATAATTTCGTTTTGGAGAAAACAGGGGATCCAGAGACGTGTTTAGTGACGGCGATTGACTGGTATGTTAGTATATCTAAGCGATTGTCCATTAAGCTTGAAAGAGTTATCCTGTTCAGATTCACTTCTAGAGATGGGCAAATGTTAGCGGAGCAGCCTTCTTCTGCGGCGATCGGTAATACCTTCAGACGATACTTGTTGGAGATAGATGAGGGAGAAACTCTGCACGGATGTAGATCTAGGTGCGCCATTTCTTTACATATGGCGGGTGCTTCAGATGGAGTGGTTATGGACCATGCTGGATGGTTTACAGAAGGAACGGCGTCCCATTTTATGAAAATCACCGAGGTAATATGCAACCGGGTGGTCCAGCGGCTCGGTTAGCTTCCGAAGAGGTTAGGCAAGCGGTGCAGGTATATGAAGAAAGTTGTGCGTTTAGTGGTTTAAAACCGGCTTTCGAGTAATTTACTTTAAGTTAGAATCTTTGTTACGACAAATAATGTTTTTGAATAGTTTTTTTTGCAACCAGCACGACCGGATGATGATGATGACGATTATAGCATTGATCTTGGGAAAGATGTAGAATTGTTTATTATAATGTAAAAGCACAGTCATAATGCTTCCCTTTGAAGAATCCTTTGATCGGACGTATAAAATCACTGATCGTCAATCCCTCATGTATCCAACGTTGAACCGGGTGTTCCATTACTTGCCCTTAATTTGCAAAAGCCCCCACTTCTTATAACTTAAAAGTTATAAGAAGTGGGGGCCTTTGCAAATTTTTGCTCATGGCTTGGAGGTTAGCAAATTGTTTCCGGACTAGACGTTAGACGCTTCAAATATGCATTCCTCCTTGCTCTTCTTGACAAACATGCTAATAAACGAATTGCAGTCCTTAGGATTTGAAAATACCACTCTTTGTTAAATTTGTTGCAAAAGCTAGCACAAAACCGTGCACATGACCAACCGTAGACCACTGCCAACGTGAGACTTGATTAGATTTGGACCGCACTAGCATACATACGATATCATTTCCAACGTTATTTTTCCAAATATCCTCTCAATAGATAAATGCACTGTCCTTGCTTATAACTGGTGAAGTATGTGATACAATGATTATTTATATATGATATGTTTCAATTAGAAAGATAGAGCTTTCTTCGATCTAAACGTCGTTGCAAATAACATTTTACCTTTAAGCCCTTAGAATTTGCAGTTTCAATATGTTTTTTTACGAAGCTACAAAATAAATGGTTTGCTTACTTTGGCCACGCGCATCTTGTAGAAGCAGAAGTACTAGAAACAGGCAGCACAGCAAGGCCGAGTCGGGACGGCTTGACACCGCCATGTCCTCGGTTACTCCCGTCTCTATCGTCCTGAAGAAACCTGGCGTCTGTGGCGTTCTAGTCGCATGTACCTCCCAAAATCTCGCGGTAGTCTTTTCTTTCAACACATAATAGTAAATAATCACCCAGAAACCAGAGCTGCCAAGACATAAACGTGTCTTTCTTGAGTCGTAACTCAAGACTTAGGCATGTTGACGTAAAGCTCTGTCTTTGCAAAGATGTGCTTATACCCGCCTCACATTAGGTGCTATTCGATCGAAAGACTAGTTTACGAGCTCTAAATGACATTTTCGTGAGTAAGACGTCCGGTGTTCTCACGACCATCTTGCGATTTTTAGGGATCGCCGGCAATTTTCAGGAGTCTTACGACGGTCGCGGTGCAGCGAAACATGTTCTTAACATAAGCGACAAGTCGCAGGAGATTTTCGAGATCACAGAGCTCGTTACCGAGTCGCAGATCGTGCGTGCAAATCGTGCGTACCTTGCAAGGGTATCGGTCAATAGTCTTGCGTCAATCCAACGATTGAGGACCGATAGGCGAGCACAGACATAGTTATTAATCATCGAACGCAAATCGGATGGCGAACGCCCGTTAGTCGGGCGACTTTCGGGCGACGTTCACCCGGCTTCCGATTGTTTACAAATATTGAATTTCTGGGAATGTGAGGGTAATTCTAACATTGTGGCCCCTGTGGCAGTACGTAGGCTGGCTTTGGGACACACTTTCCTTTCTTGTGTCATTTCTATTATGCCCGCGCATTCCATTCATTGGTTAAAAAGATTCCGACAACAAAATAAGCAACATTTATTGATCTCTTGCCTTTTTTGAGGAACGTTTTGTGTTCCTTTGTCCGCGTGCAAGAGGTAATGGGAGGTCATTATCATAGATTTATTCACCGTCGATCGCACGAGGCTCGCTTATATGTGAGGGGAACAGATTTTGGGCGAAAAATACGCAAGACCATCTTAAGATCTTAAAATCAGCCGACCTTCCTGCCATCGCGAAGTACGTCCGAAGATCGTATATAATGTGAGGCGGGTATAACGTAAGCGATTTTGCTTATGCTACCAAGTGTCAGGCTTTGTCGTTGGCTTATGTAAGAATGGGACAAACTAACTACTATGGTGCGGGGGTACGCGTCTTCGTTGTGTCAGCTTTACTTGTCGGAACATCCCTGACGTACTAGACGATCCTGACGGTACAGACCCCTCCGCAGTAATAATGGACTGGTCCATCAGAGGTGAAGGACCACCTGAACGGTTGTTGGACGCTTATTGTGGGTCACAACTTCCCGGGGGTATAAAAATTTCTGAATAAAAAACCATACCTAAATATTCATGTATCTCTATACTGTGATAGGTTATAGCTGTTTACAGTAATTCAAAACGCGATGTATATATAGCGCCAAATGAAATAGACCTTAACGGTTGTATAACGGTTGCACGTCACTCTGGTTGTAACATAATTGTGTGTTTTGACATTTGACTCGCAAAACATTATTCAAACCAAGATAGTTGAATCTTAACCAAGTGTATGATTGGTAAACTACCATGCTTCAGTCTCTACCTAATACTTTCACATGGTACTCATCCCTCGTTAATGGTAGTGCTACGAAAAATCCACTTTGCCGATACTTCGGTACACGATAATCATACTGTTTCAAATGTCGTTGTCAAGCTCCAAGCTCCCTCGTGTGACGTCATGCTAGATGCATTGCACGGCTTGTATGCTAGGGGGCGCCCTTACGCGAGTTCTCATGTGTACAGGTCTTTTCTTACCACGTGTCTAAAATGCCAGGGATGATATAGAATATTAACTGTTGTCACTCACTCATCATAATTGGTGTTTCATGTGACGGTTCACTAACTGGTCAGAATGCTGCTTGACGTGCGTAACTTGTTACATGTATATTAGGTGAATGAGGGGATTTCTACCAGATTCGATGACGAGATGAGTTTCACTTCCGCATTTCTGACTCGGCCTTTTTGTATTTGAGGGCCCGGATACACCATTCGCTCTCACACGCTATCTACAGACTCAGAGAGACTCGCAGAAAGAAGCGCATAAAGAAATAGCGAAGAAAGGTAACATTTTTATCGTCATTCTTTTGCCAGGAAGATCATTGCGAGTTGGCGTTGTCGTTACTTTATATTTTGGGAATGTGAAGCTATGTGTAACCGTAGTTCAAGTACTTTTCTCATGTCTCTACGTTTTAACAGTGAATCGAAGAGTACTGTGTACTTGACTCCACCGGTGTTATATGCACTGCTGTCAGTAGTAGACTTAAGTCTGATACTTTATATTACTCACTAACGGCGTCGTTCATTTTCAGTCAGGTTATATCCTGCACACCTATGTTGACATCATCCAAAATTGATTCTCAGTCTTAATGTACATCAGCAAGGTGGAGTTTTATCCCCGCATTTTGAAGCTATAGCTATAACCACTGGTAAGTTTCGCATGTTGCTAGATGTGTTTAACAAAGGATAACCTCACTTAGTGTGTGCTTACTCTGGCACGGTGCCCCGGGGTATATACGAGGTCAGTACACGAACGTCCTGTTAAAGACCAACCAATTGCATTGTGCGTGAGATCGTTTCGTGTACTGCATCTTGAGGCCGCATGAGGGCGTTTTGTACTTATCTACAGAAAGTACTGTAAATGCAGAAATTTTCGCGGTGGTTTAAAGTTTGCGGTTTTTGCGTTACGAACTTAAAACCACCGTGAGCATTTTTCCATGGTACTAAGAGACTACAGTGCATGGTGCTACCGCGAACTTAAAACCAGCGCGAACAATCCTTTTCCCTGCTACCTCGAAATCAAATACCCGCGAACTTAAATGCATTTACAGTACTTGCAGGTACAACTCGTACATGTTTCATCATTTCCTGAAAGTTGAAAGAGGTCCATATAACTTAACTTTAAGCTTTACGAGCTATTATACATTCCAATGTTGTTATTTCTGGTTTCAGGTTCCAGGAAAGACAGATGTACACAATGGATAACATGTTCACCAACTTAATGAGTGCCTTTTCTTTCATCTATACAGCTTTAATCCTCGCAATCATAGTTTTCATCATCAATCTCAGTAACCGTCAACTTTTCGTTCTGGCTCTCTTTGTCATTATCATGACTATCGTTATAGGCGGCGTATGCTTTGTGCTTTATCTACATGAATTTGAAATTGAACGCCTTAAGTTAGAAGGCAAGAAACTGGAAGCTAATCGTGAAATTGAACGGCTTAAGTTAGAAGGCCAGAGACTGGAAGCTAACCGTGATGTTGAAACCCAGCGCCTGAATGTGGCAAGTAAGGATCTGGAAGTTGAAAAGGAACGGTTGGCTCTGGAACGTGACCAAGAGAATCGACAACTGAAGATGGCAAGCTTGGATGCGGAAATAAAAAAAGAACAATTGTTTGTTGAACGTGATCTAATGAGCCACCGACTGCAAGTTGAACAGGAGAGACTGTCACTGAAACGTGAGCAAGTTCAGGCTTTCCAAAAAATAGCCACCGCTACGGATACATGGGAGAAAACCACAGAGCACGAACAGCGTGGCTGGGTATCCACTAATACCAAACGCGTCGAGGAGAAACACTCTAAGCCTCGTTATTCACCCTCTGAAATGGAAGGCATTGTACGTCAGATTTATCATGATCAAGGGACACAAAAACTGGAACTGGAACAGAAAAATGGCGATCTGAGGCTGGAGCAAAAGAAGAAAAATGAGCTGTATTAGACGAACAACGAAATCAGCAATCAAGAATTCGTCTGTCCAGAGTCCAATAACTTTCCTAACAGAAGCAATTTATCAAAGTTGTTTAGCAAGAGTTCCAAGCCAGAGTTTACACTTACTATAAAACTGCTACACGTGACGGCTAAACACAGGTCATAGCGATGATTGAAGGCAAAATTTCTACAGAGATTAATTTACATATTAGTATGTACAGGTTCAACTTTTTGTCGCTTCTAGGAAGGTATAAGATAAAAAGGAATCAATAACGTATGGTTTCTTTTATAGTGTGTATGTATATACAAACAAATCAGTTGCGTTCGCCATGTGCAACTGTCAATTAAATACAAAAAGATTCTGCAGTACATTTCAATTACTTAGGGGTACTATTGTCGTTTTCACGATTTTGAAAAGATGAAACAAACATGTCATATCTAGCTTATTCAAGCAGACTTATGCTTACTGAATACATTTAATTACTGCTTAACGCTTTCCTTATTATAAGACATTGACAAATAAACATGTTTACCACCTTGCAAAAGCCTATGTTGTCGAGACCCAGCACTTATTAAACAAGAAAGCTTCTGAAAAAAGCTGGCCGGTGCGTATTTTGGAAAAAGCCTGGATGTTAAACAAAATCACATGAAAAATAGTTTTTAAGCATAGAATTACTGAATTGATCTGTCTTCTATTAAAAAGAATTATTTGAGATTTGTCTAACAAAGAAAAAAATTGTTACAAGTGGGGTTCGAACCCACGATCTACGGCTGCAAAAGCAAACCGCTATCTGCACTCAGCGCCTTACACCATTCGGCCACGCTTCATCGATTACGCATCATGCGAATAGAAGGGCTATTAGAAGGGTTTGGTTAAATTGACGGATCCACACATCCATGCATCCATGCAAACGAAATGAATGGTTGAAAGAACCGCTTCTCCCGTCTCAAAGCCGGTGCTGACGCACCGGCAAAAACAGTGACACGTACGTAAGTGTGGTTTGCTTTTAATCTCACTAACTCTCACTATCACTCATTCACTCACTCACTCACTCACTCACTCACTCGCTCACTCGCTCACTCGCTCACTCACTCGCTCACTCACTCACTCACTTACTCACTCACGTAGTAATACTTAATCCACAAAATGCCTCTTGGTTATTACGACTTTCTTCATCAAATTAGACCAACGCTATGTCAGCAGCGTGTTGCATGACGGGATGCCTGGCTTCAGATGTAAGCATCCGGATCATTGTCAGCGTTTTGCTTCTGTTTCAGCATTTAGTACTATTTTTCTTACATTGTATTCTTAACAGTTTGTTAATAACCATTAAAAAAAACTAACTCGCGGCACGAAATAGCAAGGAGCTTCCATTCAACGTCCTTGAAAACATCTGCTTGGATACATCCTGTATTATTACTGTAGGTACAAACATAAAGAAGAAATTGATCAGAAGAAAGAAGAGATGGAGCTAATTCAATACAAAGCCCCCCTCCCCTATTCGCTGGTAGCAGTGAAGGTACATAGAAGGGTAGCTTGTATAGGTCAACTTAAACGTTACAATGCCATATTTGAACGTAATACCAACAGATTTCATGTCTGTGCTCAAATACTTACATGAAAATCGGTGAAACTACAAACAACGAGCTAGTACGTAGTCTTCTCGCCCACCTCTGCAAGGTCGCCATCTTTGTATCGACACAAACCGTCATGCAGTGCGCGACTGTGAGATCGTCAACTGATGTCATGATTTTATTGCCACATTTTAAAACGATGCTTTGTTTTAGTTGTTGATTTAAGGGCATACGTAAATCAAGTATCTCTTGTTCATGCACTTTTCTTTGGGCGGTCGTAACATACATCAATGTAATTTGCCCTGACGCTCTCTCTCCTTCTGTCTTTCCTTCTCTCTCTCCTCTCTCTGTCTCTCTTTTTGTCTGTCTTTCTCTCTCTCTCTCTCTTTCTCTCAAATAAACATCTGCACATAAAGTATTGATTACCTTTTACAGATTACAAATTTACAAATACGTATCTCAATGCAACCTGCAAGAGGCAAGGCATGATGGTTCTCTGGTAACTTTAGGTCAATGCCAGTCAGAAAAGATCTTAAAGAGGAAGTGAAACTCGCTACACCATCTAAATCAAGCAGTGATTCTCTGCCACGTAAAATGTACGAAACCTACAAATAGTTCAGGACAACATTCATTGTACTTTATTGTGGAAACAAATATCAGAAATGCAACACGAAAAATTCATAAAACGCCACCGCCGGAAATACACCTCAAGTGTCAACAATACAAAACGGACAAACATGTTAGACGACAGAAGTAGTTGTTAAAACATGTGACAGAGCGAAAATATTTATCATATTTTACCACGGAGCCTGGTAGAGGCGATACAAACCTTACAGTCAACTTTTCATTGATGTAGACCAAATCTGGCAATCTTACGGATTCATACCCATCATTAACATCGTATTATTATCAAATGATACGAAGTAAGTCAGAAAGTAAGGGCGTCTTCATTCATCTTGAAATCAACTCATTCGCTCATAAAAATCCGGACAACAAATTGATAAATCTAACAGTCTCAATAAACAAGGAGGTATGTTCCTTAACATGTGTGCCAAATTACAACACATTTCATTAAAAACGAACCTGTCATGATACTTATGGCATTATTTTCTGACTGACCCTTGTATATCAAACACATTATAAGTAAACAAATAAGAACAAAGCTACAAACATAAGTCTATCAAATCACCATAGATATAGACAAACTCTGATTCATTATCAAACCCGATTATCTAAAGTCGTGATAATCATCGAACGACAGCATTCTAGACACCAGCATTAACATAAAAGATAAAAGGATGTAAACAAACGAAACATTAATGACTTTCAAATCCTCTTATACTAGGCCACTCGTTTCTATATATCAAGCTATAACCCTGGCCTTGCATGTTGGCGACCGGTCAGATACCTTCCCTTCTGTTGGTTAGAAAAAACAGCCAATGACGACACTTCTTTACTGTAAGCGGTAACGTGATTGGTTGGTAACTGATTGGCTGATGGCTGACAAATGCAGTGCAAGGCCAGATTGTAGGCAACTACACAAGGGTTAACGTTATTGCTTAATATACATAAATAATGACAATTCCATGAGAGAAATTCGATGATTTATGATTTTCTGTAGTCCTTTCAGCAGATGGAGTGACCCGCCGTGTTCCCTAAATGCCGTTAAGGTTTCAGGGTTGGCTAAATTGGCATTTTACTTTCCATTGTTTTTTCATTAATGAATTAAGAAAGAATGGAGCCGTAACGAATATTGATAGATGGGCATGAAAGAAGACTAAATCTGATTTTTTTTGCCACATGGATGACGTCATCAGGTTTTATTGCCCCTAATATTATTTTTTCAATGACAAAATACAGCACTTTGGTACATACCACTGCAATGAAAGTATGTTTTTCATGTGCATAATGATGAAAGCTACAAACTCACGGTTGCGCAAATTGATATCTACTAATGATCTGTAGTTATTAGAAATTAAAATTTTTTAATTAGATAAAAACAAATATTTTCTAATTAT
>NC_049987.1:15801832-15804033 GCF_000003815.2 Branchiostoma floridae | reverse complement strand
GAATTTGTAAATACTGTGCATCTAAAGCAGTGGAAGACGAAACACATTTTATTTCCAAGTCTTCATTTAACCACACCGAAAGAACCATATTGTTTAAAGAAATCACAATTATATCCCCAGCTTTCCCACATTTACGGACGAACAGAAAGCCAATTTCCTCTTAAAATCACAAAATCCACAAATTATAGAAAAAGTGGGACTCTTTGTTTTCCTCTGCTTCCAAAAAAGAAGTCAAACCCAACCTATCTAGACTAGTATTAGACTAGTAGTCTCTTTGTATGATAATATTTATCACTGTTAATTGTTACATGCATATCCCCTATCTTGTTTCTACCATGTACATGCAATTAGCCTACGGGCTTGAACTTGCAATAAACTTTTATAAAAATGATTAATGGTGCACACCCCAACTCTTTTGTGGCAGAGCACGGTGAAAGAAGTGAGAGAATTATTGAAGAATTATCAAAGAATTATTTGCAAGATCCAGTTTCAAATCTGCTGCAACATGACACTAAATGCTGAAATGGAGAAAAAGTGTGGCAATGAAAATGCATTGCCATGGCGACGGAGTTACGGTTTATATGTATTAAACTGTACATCTATCCTATGGCCTTGCTGTATTTATAAAGTTTGTTTAACACGATGAATGTTTGTAGGGCACTGCTGTCAAGGAAAAAACGGTCTCCTGTATGTGGCAAGTGTCCTTGATATCACATTCAACAACAAACACAGCTTGCTAAGTTATTAACTTTTTCATCATACAATGTAAAAGTGAACATCAGTGATTATATCGACATAGCCTGTGTTTACACAATCTCTCGCTGGCTGGGATTAATTACCCCTCCCCGAGAGGGTCGGCAATTGTAGGGCCGGCCGCTATGGGCACACTTTAGGCAGGCTGATATCAACAGAAATACGCTCACATTCACAAACTAGAGTTTAGCGACCTCATACCTCCATGAAATATTTAGATCTTTTGTAAATTTTATGCAAATGACTTACACATTTAGATGATCTATGCAGTGATGTTCAGCATTGACTAACATACACAAGTATAGTATAGAACTATAAAATTCCCATCATTAATCATTAAGCGGTTTTGCAATTTTTGCATATATTATGCAAATCAGTTCCTTGTATATTTGATATCTGCTTATGTTCCTCCTATCATAATTTACATGTGTTACATTTATTGAAGTCCAGTTATTGAAAACAATGGAATTATACAATTTCCTCATTAATTATGCAAATTAAGCCATCATTTGCATAACATATATATTATCATGAACATTTTTTCCTAAGATGCCTGTATGTCTAAAATGATGGCAATCCGTCATTGCTTTCTTCGGTTATCTTCTTTGGGAATGTCTTGACAAAAATGCCCCTGCAGTTCCAAAATTAAATGTTAGGGGGTTAAAACTTGCCCCACTTTGTCATGACGCTAAACACTATCTACCACCCAAATGTCAAGACCACATCATGTCCGGAACAAGAGATACATTGAAAAAAACTGATATTATAGAATATTCTCATCAATTATGCAAATGCACCCTATTTTGCATAATTAGTATTACATCTTGTACAACATTGTCTAGGGTACCTACATACCAAAAATCATGAAAATCTGTTGTTCCCTTCTTGAGTTATCCTCTTCAGAAGTTTTTGACAAAAATTCCCCTGATATCCCAAAACTAGCCGCTAGGGGGCCCAAACTTATGTCACTTCTTCCTGAGCACAAGAGCTATCTAACACCCAAAAGTGGTGCCCATAGCTTGTTTAGAACACGAGATAGCAAACCCAGAAGTTGTGCTGCAGTACTAAGGGAAGCCACTAGGGGGCCCGAAATCTAATCATTTCATGCTTTAGTCACACCCTACCAACACACCAAGTATGAAACGAATCCACTTAGCCGTTCTGGAGTTATCTTTATGCGCGGAAAATAAATTCCTGACATGCCTGTACAGTTTTTGGAATTCCTGACAAACGGACGCACACTATACTATTAGGCTAGCCCCTGAGGCGTCGCCAAAAAAATCAGTGGAACGGGTTTCGCCAATTAGAAAATGGACACACTACTAGTATGTCTGGGGTCTTACCGGCCAAGAAGACAAGAGCGAAGTCGAGTAGAGTTTATAGTCATTTGTACCAAGTTTCTACAGTCAAAGGTACAGAGACAGTTAGCCTTGATTACATGAAGATGG
>NC_049987.1:15798624-15801271 GCF_000003815.2 Branchiostoma floridae | reverse complement strand
AAATTGATGCGAGCCAGGATGTCATCCATATAATCAAATCAACATGGCCTAAGACAGAACAAACATTCAGTTCTTATCTAAGGTTATAGAATCAAAGCTTACCACATAATGGTACGTCACACAGTTCAAACCTCTTTTCGCGATCAGTGGTGTAGCACCAAACCCCGGGTTCGCCGTCCGGATTCCGGCAGTAGTTCTCCTCCAGTCCGGATGACGGATAATTAGCGGCCGTGCTTTGGTGTTGGTGAGGTGCCTGACTGTCCCAGCATTGACACGTCCTGCCTGTTTCCGTCACAGAGACTGTTCCTCGGTAAGATGTTCCATCTCCGATCAGGCAATCTAAAAGCAGATAAAAGAGGTAATAGCTTCTATATAATTATACAGTAGTATTTCATACTGCACGATGTTGTAACCGTTGCCACAATGACATGCAGTAGACTTATTAACGCTAGTTTAACAAAGATTTTCTATAATAAAGGATAGTCTGACACAATGGAAAAATATTAGAATTAGCATTTAGGCGTAAAGCCATACTGATAGTCTCCAAGCTGACCCTACGGTGCCTTAGAGATAGTATCAAAGCCGGCCAAGTAGTATAGTCGGCCAAAGGGAGTCAGCCGACCCCGGTGCCTACGGTGCCGGCTATACTCCTTGGCCAGCTTTGATGCTATCTCTAAGGCACCGTAAGGCCCTGTGCTGGCTATACTCCTTGGCCAGCTTTGATACTATCTCTAAGGCACCGGTGCACCGTAGGGCCCGGTGCCAGCTATACTCCTTGGCCAGCTTTGATACTATCTCTAAGGCGAGTATCACATCTGCTGCAACATGACAATAAATGCTGAAATGGAGAAAAATGGTGTTTTATGGAGAAGTGGGATGTCCTTTTACCCCAGATAGACCTCTGTGGAGGTGCAATACCTCGTGCCATAGATGTTTAAAACATCACAGCACAAAGATTTTTCTATCTTTTAGATAGTACCCCGTTAGTTTTGACAACATCATAATCTGGTACCTTTTTAAGACAACATTTTGACTCGGAAATGATACCATACCTGGACGATAGTCCATACAGCCGTCGCAGGTGCAGTGAGCTGATGTTGCCCCACACCATCCGTACTTGGAACAACAGGGTTTGTCTGACACAGGGTTACACTGGCCGGGGTTCGCTCCTGGGGCTGGGAACTCCGTCCCACAACGTCCGTCAGCTCTAAACTTAGCTGTATAAGAAACAAGAATTTGATACATATATTATGTACCAAGCTATTGTCAACACTCATCTGATAGCTTTATGGAGAAAGATGATTTCTGTTTGCCATAGACTGGCTTCCGAGTATGGTTCTTTGTTGAGAGTGACATGTGATATTGTCCCAGATAAACCTCTTTTGCATCTTGTGTGGGCGGTACCTCGTGTCATGGTGATTAACAAATTGCAGTTCAAACATTATTCAATTTTCAAAACAAATCATAACCATTAGTTTTGACAACATCCAAGCCTGGTACTTTTTAAGACAACATTCTGACTCGGAAATAGTGCCATACCTGGACGATAGTCCTTACAGCCGTGGCAGGTGCAGTGAGCTGCTGAAGCCCCACACCATCCCAAATTGGAACAACAGTGCCTATCTGACTTAGGGTCACACTGGCCGGGGTTCGCTCCTGGGGCTGGTAAATCCGTTCCACAACGCCCATCATCTCTCCACTTAGCTGTATAAGAAACCTTTGGACCTTTGAAAAGAAAAAAAAACACATTATGATTAAACAAATAAGAACAAAGCTACAAACATAAGTCTATCAAATCACCATAGATATAAACAAACTCTAATTCATTATCAAACTCGATTATCTAAAGCCGTGATAATCATCGAACGACAGCATTCTAGACACCAGCTTTAACATAAAAGATAAAAAGTTGTAAACAAACGAAACATTAATGAATTTAAAATCCTCTTATGCTAGGCCTATATATAGGCCTTCTATATATCAAGTCATAACCCTAGCCTTTCATGTTGGCGACCCGTCAGATACCTTCTCTTCTGTTGGTTAGAAAAAACAGCCAGTCACGACACTTCTTTACTGTAAGCGGTAACGTGATTGGTTGGTAACTGATTGGCTAATGGCTGACAAATGCAGTGCAAGGCCAGATTGTAGGCAACTACACAAGGGTTATTGTCTGATATACATAAATGATGACAATTCCATGAGAGAAATCCGATGATTTATGATTTTCTGTAGTCCTTTCAGCAGATGGAGTGACCCGCCGTGTTCCCTAAATGCCGTTAACACAACAGGGTGTAGGTCCGTGGCCGGGTTCGCCTCCGCAGTGGCCTCTTGATCTATCCAACTTTGACATAAAAAGACAGAAATTCACTCGAATCCTGTGTTGCTAAATTCAATACTTATAAAGACAAAGATCATAGGGACGTAGGGTGGGTTGTTATACGTAAACATCGTACAACTTTAATCGATGTAACTGTTAATGATTAATGATGCACACCCTTACTCCTCTGTGGCAGAGCACGGTAAAAGAAGCGAGAGAATTATTAAAGAATTCTAAGAGAATTATTTTCAAGATCCAGTTTCATACACTAAATGCTGAAACGGGAGAAAAAGTGGTGTTTTATGGAGAAGTGGGATGTCCTTTTACCCC
>NC_049987.1:15794551-15798524 GCF_000003815.2 Branchiostoma floridae | reverse complement strand
ATAGATGTTTAAAACATCACAGCACAAAGATTTTTCTATCTTTTAGATAGTACCCCGTTAGTTTTGACAACATCATAATCTGGTACCTTTTTAAGACAACATTCTGACTCGGAAATGATACCATACCTGGACGATAGTCCATACAGCCGTCGCAGGTGCAGTGAGCTGATGTTGCCCCACACCATCCGTACTTGGAACAACAGGGTTTGTCTGACACAGGGTTACACTGGCCGGGGTTTGCTCCTGGGGCTGGGAACTCCGTCCCACAACGTCCGTCAGCTCTAAACTTAGCTGTATAAGAAACAAGAAGTTGATAGATATATTATGTACCAAGCTATTGTCAACACTCATCTGATAGCTTTATGGAGAAAGATGATTCACGGCACGAAAAACGGAATTTAAGCATGCTTAAATGATGCTTAACGTTGACGTATTTTCCTTCTTTACGGATCTATACATCTCTTATACGAGTACGTAAAGATTGGCGTTACGTAGTCTTTACGTAGGTGCTGATAGGTCCGTATTTTCCGTTTTTTTAAGTTGCCTTTCGGCAGCTTAAAGTTGTTGTAAATAATTACTAAAACTCATTTAAATTGCATTTAAATATTACGTTTATAAAACTTTAAGCATTAACAGAATCCAAAATAATAAGGGAAAATCCATTTTGTTCCCTTTTTTTGGCTTCAAAACACAAAAATTAAGCTTCTCTTTTTATCAAAATGCAGCCTTCATGACTTGGTATTTGCATTTTAAAGAAACTTTCTTCAAATAATCACAAAAAGATGAGGATATATACTCAAACAAATCAAGACTAATCCAGCCTAACCGAGGATATATAATGAAATAGAGTATTGTCCAGCAAGTTGGAGTATATATACTCCGCATGAAGGACGATATATACTCTGATAGAGTATAAATACTCTGCATGAAGGAGGATGGAACCTCTGCCCGAAAGAGTATTTATACTCTGCCTGATTGAGTATTTATACACTAACTGACTCTGCATGAAGGAGGATGGACCCTCTGCCTGAAGGAGTATTTATACTCTGCCTGAAAGAGTATTTATACTCTGCCTGATAGAGTATTCATACTCTGTCTGATAGAGTACAAATACTCTGCATGGAGGGGGATGGACCCTCTGCCTGAAGGAGTATTTATACTCTGTCTGAAGGAGTATTTATACTCTGCCTGAAAGAGTATTTATACTCTGTCTGAAGGAGTATCTATTCTCTGCCTGAAAGAGTATTTATACTCTGCCTAAAATCTCATTAGCAGTCAGGGTGTTTTTTGAAATGTCTATAATAACACGATCACCTGTGATTTGATTATGATGTTCAATTTTGTGCGACACCTTTCACAGGGTATGCATATTCCTTTCATACATATACATACATGACACGGTATATAGAAAGTAGACAATGCACATCTTACTCTTCTGGGTAATATCAAAGGATAATAATTTTCGTAGATGCTATCAGTAAATACATGATCCATTTTAAGCTGTGACTATCAAAAGCGGCTGGAAAGAGGAGAAATCGGCCAAATAGACGGATTAGTATCATGCCAGAAGAGTTAGTCCGCTAAAGGAGAACAGTCTGCTGACCTGAGCAAACTGTACTGCAATAACGGACAACCCCCTCTGGTATGTTATCTGTCTATTTGGCTGATTTCTTTTCTTTCCAGCCGCTCCAGGAATAGAGGCTGATCAAAGGAAATGTTAAAACAGTTTATGTTCGGCGAACACACGAAGCTAATGTTTACAGTAAAAATTGTGTTCTGCATAAAAGGTAAGCTCTCAATTCTAGCTACATCTTGCAGCTGCTTCTTCCATCAGCGTGAGCGAAACTAGACCATCCTTGCTCACAACCTCCCTTCGTCTTTTCAATCCGTTGTTATTCTCTGAGCAGCAACCTGTAGCCAATGAATGAAAACAATGAAGAATGACACATCATGCCACAGATAAAGCCTAAGGTGTGACAGAAAATATTGTTTTATCTTCAGTGCGATAGTAGACACAGACACGTGTATGCATACATTGCATGTTTATAGTATCACATAAATACATACATATACATACAACAGTGCACCACTTTTATACCAGAAGAGCTCAAATTCATAGATTGACAGCTGAGGAAAGCGGTCAAAAAGCATATTCGACAAACGGATAAAAGATCTGGAGCAGGTAGGACACATGTTCCTTAGAAACATTGCATACAAACAGTCAAAAAGATCAGTCTTTTCTCTTAATCTTCTAAGAAAGAAAAATAGGAATTTGCTACATGAATGTAGGCGTCCAAAATCAAAGTGATTTCAATTTTTTCTCTGGTGTACAGTCGGTGTATATTTGTTCAGCTCTTCGATTTTCTTGATACTCACTTTAGTAACTTGATACGTCTTAGACCATTCTATGAGTTACCCTGTAAACTGCAGGTACGGAAAGAATTGTAATCTGTCTTAGCGGATCGTGTACGTCCCTTTATTATTAACGACGGGATCAACAAAGGTCATAACGTGACCTTGTTGGTAGCGACGCACATGTTGAAGTCACCCTTTATCTAGTCTATGCATGATTTTATTAACTGTGGTCTAGGTGAAGATCTTGCCTCATTTCTTCCATTAGACAGCTTTCCAGACGTCCCTCGCTGACTTGAAAGGATCAGAAGATGTCCCATAACGGACCTGAATAAGATTGTGGTGAGAACACAGATACAGTAAGTCCATAACATCTGTGGCGCTCCTTACAATGTTTTCTGATAGCAGGTCGCCATATGCGTGAACTCCTAATAAGGTCCCATTACACCATACAAAAAAGTCTGAAAAAAAGCTAGATATCCCTTATTGTAATAATCTGTAACAGATGACATAACATTACTCACATAATTGCTCCTATAGCATGTAATAAAGGTAATGACAACAATCTCATCAAAAATACAAAAGCTCAACACACAATTGAATATTGAATTGAAGTGTCACTCACTGTTTTGGTTCTATACACTACCCCCTAATGAACCCACATTCCAAAATAATCGCAAAGCGTTCAAAACATTGTAAGGCACATTAGGCGACAAAGAACATGAATTTTGAATACTAAATTGAAACCCAATCGACGTAACACTGCGATAGAGCTGTCTTTCAATTTAAAAAAAAATGACTGCTTGTTCCGCCAACACCACCGCTGGACACCTAACTCTACATGCCGGTAGCTCATTGGGCCCAGCTAAGGCCTGAGTCACATTTCCAAACCAGGGGTACGGCCGGGCAGCTTTCGCGAGTGAAAAGACTGATATGAAAGACATCAAAATACACAAAATGTCAAAATAAGATTCAAGGGCATAATTTGTGTATTTTTCTAGGTATACAATTTGATTTTTCGTTTCTTAAAACATCCCGGCTTGGAAATGTGACCCAGGCCTTACATGGCTAAGTACCGCTGAAGTGACACACGACTTCAAAACAGATCTATCTGGAATGGTCATTGGTTTCTTTTATAGCTCCATAGCAGGCTCTCTGGGTCTTTTTTCGTCTTTTGGGGCTCATGAAACACTTCTGCTGCATATTTGTATCTTTGTTATACTTTATCTTATTGCAATAGACGCGGGCTTTGAATCCAGTATAACATCACATACATTATTCCATAGGACACAAAGACTATCAATCTAGTACTTGTAGTTTTTTTATTTACACACAAAAGATAACTTGAATTTGAAAGCTCAGGTCCCCAGAAAAACGCTGGTCTACTGCATACGAAACCCATATACTGTAGAGTGACATGAAAGCGGACATGGCCAAATTGCGGAATTGTGGGAAAGCTTGGCTTGTTTATACTAGGCGATAGGATAATCTTTCAGGCGAAACGGGGCCTCTGCAAGGCATCCTAGCCACGTGACCCGAGGCTGGCACCACAGGGACGTCCCTCGAGCCCCGTGCTCAATTGCAACACCAGGCCAGCTTGAAAATTCAAGTAAATTCTCAT
>NC_049987.1:15689932-15693079 GCF_000003815.2 Branchiostoma floridae | reverse complement strand
TGGGGAGTTGAATGCTGCAATCCGCTTTCGGATAGCTCTTTTTGTTGTCGAGTGATTCCCGTTCTTAGCTAAGTCCCCCTAACCGCGACCAAAAATGTGGATTTTTAAAAAGTGTCCGAAATAGGCAAACTATGGTATCTTTGGAAAACCATACTTCCGGTCATTCTGCGGGGTGAGACAAGGTTGCAACATAAGTCCCTTCCTTTTTAACCTTTATATTAACGATTTCCCGGCCCTATTAAATCCAATATCTTGTGACTCCCTATTCTTAAAAGATACTCCTGTAAACAGCATATTTTGGGCTGATGACCTTGTACTTGTATCGAAATCAGAATCAGGCCTAAAAGAATGCTTGAGGGCACTGGACCAATTTTGCTCTCTGTGGAAATTATTAATCAATAAGAACAAAACAAAAGTAATGATCTTCTCCAAAAATGGGCGGACAGCCAATAACAAACAGTCACCTTTCACCTCTCAGGGTCAAATTATAGAGATAACCAACTTTTATACATACCTAGGAGTGGACATAACACCCTCAGGATCTTTTAGTCGAGCCATAAAACAGTTAAGATTGAAAGCACTTCGGGCCTCGTTCAAATTGAAATCATTCTTATCATCTAATTCAAACCCCTCGATTTCCCTAGCTATTGATCTGTTTAACAGTCTGGTTAAACCTATTCTACTTTATTGTAGTGAGCTCACTGGAATAAATGCACAATGCAGAGATCTAATATTCAAAGGGATTCCGGAATGTCAAAATGAAACGACCAGAACATCTACAGCCACAGTCCTCAGCCCGATATTTGGACCAGAAGTTGATATACTTAGAGTCTCCCGTCTGGGAAATATATCAGAAGCCTCGACTATTTATACTCGTCCCATTCTTGTCCGATTCAAGAAATACAGTGACAAACTGAACGTGATATACCAGTCAGAAACTTTGTTTAGGAACCAGCATATAACAATAGAACAACCAAAAGTCTCATATGAAATACCTGACTTAGAATACGTACTCTTAAATTTCTGCAAAATTTTACTTCATGTACCGAAAAGCTCTGTCAATGCCGCCGTAAGAGGGGAATTAGGAGTATTCCCTCTATTCGTTGACAGTCAAACACATCTGATTAAATATTGGCTAAGATTGCATACTCTACCAAATGATAGGATTGTTAAAAAGGCTTATGACACTTCAGTCGAAGAAGGGCATGACTGGGCTACTCACGTTCAGGACATTTTATGCCGACATGGGTTCCAAAATGTTTGGCTTAACCCCGCTGTTAATGCCAAACATTTTGGGAACATATTCAAAGAGCGTCTAAAAGACACGTTTCTTTCTGGCTGGAGGGAACAGCTCAAAAGCACCAACAAACTTAAAACATATTCGAAAATCAAAAAACACTTTGGTATGGAAGAATATCTCAAATCAACTCATAATAGATCATTTAGATACAGCATTACAAAACTGAGAATAAGTGCACATTGTTTAGAAATTGAAAAAGGTCGTCACCGTAACACACCAGCCACTCAAAGACTGTGTCCTACATGTCATGAAAATATAGAAGATGAATTCCACTTTGTTATGAAATGTCCTACCTACAGTAAAGAGAGAGAAATATTGTTTAAGAATATTAGAACCAAAACACACATCTCTCTCGCTGGTGCAGAAAGCGATATTTTCCATGTATTGCTCTCATGTTCAACTCATATATCCGTCTACGTAGGCCAGTTTCTTTATAATGTATTCCAAATGCGAGATCAGATTAATCATACATAACTGTACTATTATTAATAATGTTTTGTTGTTGTTTTGTATGTAGCCTCTTAGTACTACTGTCTGTATAGCTATTAGTTGTTATTAATTGCCATACATTGTACCCTGTGCGATTGTTGAGCAATAAAATTCATTCATTCATTCATACTGAATCAGGTCCAGGTTCAGGTCTGCACCTGGACCTGATCCTTTGGACGGACCTGGACCGGACATAGACCTGAATTTTCTGTACCGGTACCCACCCCTAGTTAGTAGGATTAGGATGTTCCAAATCTCCTGACTATGAGATGTTAGCCATCAAGCGTTCTGGGGCCGGACCATTGAAGGGCTGCTAAAAGTGAGATCATTTGGTCAAGGAAGTGATCACGAAAGAGAAGAAATGTGACGTTCTCTCTATACACTCTGCCCGACATCTATGACCGCCTAAAATTGTCCTTTGCGTAACAAAAAAAGCATCCACTTGTTACTTTTTGATGTGCACTGCAGAGCCGTAAAAACAAAGTAAGAAAAAACATTTCGTGAGAAGTCTTCCCTCTTAAGGATTCCCTGTCCAGGTGTTTTCAATCTGGACCTCGGTTTCTCGGATCGGAGTCTTAGCTCGAGATGTGGGACGCTTTTTGTCTAACTCACGAATAGGGAATAACACAGACAACACCTCTAACACGTCAAATGGCTGACCTTTAAGGTGCACTCTCTCTGCACTCGCGTCAAGCTTGCGTCACTACGGGGTTCGGTCCCTGCGTCACTGTTTTGTTATTTTCTCCGATTTTTTAAAATAATTTAGATATTGCGTAATACGTATAAATGACTTAGAAGACGACAAAAGTAAGAAAATTCGTTCTTTATCTCTGAAAGTCGTTGAGTATCTTTCGAACTCCGCAGTGACGCAAGCTTGACGTGAGTGTGCACCTTAAGAGTAAGGCTTGCCATTTTGCCCCGGTTACATCTCAACTAGTTTAAAATCACTGTGCCACCGGCCGTTCAAATCTAACCGAGTTCGGACAGCATTGTAAATTGAACAGCGACCCAGCCTGAAATTTTTCAAGACTCGAAAATCAAATCGACTTGAATTCATGACTAGTTTTAAGCAGTGCCATTATATGTAGCGACATAGATGTAAACGTAGAAGTTTAGAAATATTGATAGATTTTGGAACTGACGTTGTCTTTAAAAACGATTCTTCTGTTGAAACATTACCCACTTCTGTTGCAAATAAAACACTTGAAGACTTGTTTTTTTTCGCGCACATTACTTCTGATCTGTTCTTAAATAACGAATAACTTACTTCTGTGTGTATTTTTCCGCCCAGACCCCTGCAGTGCCTAAAGCTAGTGGTACACAAATGCAGTCAACATATTTTAGAGGGAGGAGTTGAT
>NC_049987.1:15687648-15689832 GCF_000003815.2 Branchiostoma floridae | reverse complement strand
TTTACGTCCTTTTCGAAAGACGAGTGCATACCAGCAGAAATGACCTATCTAGGGTTGAATCGGGGTCTCCATGTTAAAAAACTACCATTTGAGCCACCGGGACATCCCTCATCTAGCGCTAGTTCACCTTTTTCCGCGGGGTAACCTATATACAATTGCTTTTAAAAACGGTGTTTAACGATATCAAGACGAAAGACGGTAGTTATAAACTACGATATCTTAAAGGTTTGAAACCACTGTCCGGGGACTTGATATCCCTCAATACCCTGTTATAATGTAGAGATGTATAGATTGTTGGAATACTTTCCTGTCAGATACCTAGTACTGTACTACAGAAAATGACATCCATTAATGAATGCATGAACACCTTTAGTTTATTATACATTTTTGCCCAACCGAGCTAAGTACAGGTCACACCAAAGACGAAACATATAACATGTAAAATCATCATACGGATCTAGCCTAACACATCAGTAGTGAATACTTCATTCATAATGATCTGTCGCTGTTCCAAGAACGTTTACAAAAAGCAAGAGGCGTGCTGGCTCGTTCTCATTGAAATGTAAAAAATGCTGTCGCCTGCTTTTAAGACTTGATACTGTGCAAATTATAGACAACGCCACTACTTCCTTCATTTTTCCACAACCCCTGTAATGTTTTACAAAAGATGCACCACAAAAATCGTATTGGTTGGTAGCTTGGAAGAATTTATAGCCACTAATGGGACTTCACCCCCTTAAAATGGCTGTCGCCTGAGAAGACATGTTTTTGGCATGGCTAAAAGAGAAATTTTCCTAAACAATCAGGTAGGTGTCACTGAAAAATAAGCCGTAAAATTGATATTTTATACATTTCAATGAAATCTATATGTAGCGCTACATAACCTTCATCCGCGGGGTAACCTTTATCTGTTTCTTTTGAAAACAGGGTATCTAGGCATATCAAGTCCACGGACAGTGGTTTCAAATTGCAACATTTTCAAGATATCGCAGTTTATAACCACCGTCTTGATATCGTTAAACACCGTTTTTAAAAGCAACGGATATAGGTTACCCCGCGGATAAAGGTGAACTAGCGTTACATGTCTAGAAAGGCTATTTTTGGATAAAAAGCGGGTGTTCTTAACTTACCTCTCGGCAGATCTCGGGAAACCTCGGCACTTGGTTTGGTCCCACGTGGCGCCGTTTTTCTCGGTGTAGTCTGTACAGGAGACCCAGGAGTGCCCCGCCACCTTCGCAACAAACACACACATCAGGAGAGCAGCGGGAGTCTTCATGGTCGCTGTTTGAGATCTGTCTGTTCACTTGATGACGATTTCTGACTTATAAACGTTTCAGACCCTATCACGTGATCTCTTCTTAGAAAGATAGTGACGCGGCGTTGTTGACTTCCGGTCCGTCTCTCCGTACTGTTGGTGAGGTCAGACGGGACAGTGGTGACGTCACACGGGACAGAACGGTTGTAACGCACACACGTTTTCCAAACACGTGTTTTAGGTACTGTAAATTGGGTTTTAATTTCGAGGTTGGGAGAAAATGTAGTGTTTACGGTGGTCTTAATTCGTCTTTAAATTTCCATGCGGTGTTTTACTGTTAGAGGGACAATGTTTAGTTTAAGTTTGCGATGAAGATGTTCCCCCAAACAACTTCCAAACATAAAACGAACAAGAAACCACCACGAATATGTTTCAATTTACAGTATAACAAAAAAAAACAACAAGGTGATTCAGCGATTCTCAGAGTCTAGCAAAAGAACCGACAGGAAACTTTGCAACGTGATAAAGTGTTATACCCCTCCCCCTCACATGGGAATAACTCGACGACAAAAAGAGCTATCCGAAAACGGATTGCAGCATTCAACTCCCCACGAAAAGAGCTTTCCAAAGATACCATAGTTTGCCAATTTTGGACACTTTTTAAAAATCCACATTTTTGGTCGCGGTTAGGGGGACTTAGCTAATAACGGGAATAACTGGACAAGAAAAAGAGCTATCCGAAAACGGATTGCAGCATTCAACTCCTCACCAAGAGAGCTTTCTAAAGATACCATAGTTTGCCTATTTCGGACACTTTTTAAAAATCCACATTTTTGGTCGCGGTTAGGGGGACTTAGCTAATAACGGAAATAACTCCATAACAACAAGAGCTATCCGAAAACGGATTGCAGCATTCAACTCCCCACGAA
>NC_049987.1:15686617-15687138 GCF_000003815.2 Branchiostoma floridae | reverse complement strand
CACTTTTCAAAAATCCATATTTTAGGTTACTGTAATCAGTGCTTAACTCTAAACGGGAATAACTCGACAACAAAAAGAGCTATCCGAAAACGGATTGCAGCATTCAACTCCCCACGAAAAGAGCTTTCCAAAGATACCATAGTTTGCCTAATTCGGACACTTTTTAAAAATCCACATTTTTGTTGGCGGTTAGGGGGACTTAGCAATAACGGGAATAACTGGACAAGAAAAAGAGCTATCCGAAAACGGATTGCAGCATTCAACTTCCCACCAAGAGAGCTTTCCAAGGATACCATAGTTTGCCTATTTCGGACACTTTTTAAAATCCACATTTTTGGTCGCGGTTAGGGGGACTTAGGTAATAACGGGAATAACTCGACAACAAAAAGAGCTGTCCGAAAACGGATTGCAGCATTCAACTTCCCACCAAGAGAGCTTTCCAAGGACACCATAGTTTGCCTATTTCAGGACACTTTTCAAAAATCCACATTTTTGGTCGCGGTTAGGGGGACTTAGCTAAT
>NC_049987.1:15685492-15686517 GCF_000003815.2 Branchiostoma floridae | reverse complement strand
GATTGCAGCATTCAACTTCCCACCAAGAGAGCTTTCCAAAGATACCATAGTTTGCCTATTTCGGACACTTTTCAAAAATCGACATTTATGGTGGCGGTAATCGGTGCTTAACTTTCAACGGGAATAACTCGACAACAAAAAGAGCTATCCGAAAACGGATTGCAGCATTCAACTCCCCACCAAGAGACCTTTGGAAAGATACCATAGTTTGCCTATTTCGGACACTTTTCAAAAATCCACATTTAAGGTTACTGTAATCGGTGCTCAACTTTAAACGGGAATAACTCGACACAAAAAAGAGCTATCCAAAAGCGGATTGCAGCATTCAACTCCCCACCAAGAGACCTTTTCAAAGATACCATAGTTTGCCTATTTCGGACACTTTTCAAAAATCCACATTTGGGTCGCGGTTAGGGGGACTTAGCTAAGAACGGGAATAACTCGACAACAAACAGAGCTATCCGAAAGCGGATTGCAGCATTCAACTCCCCACCAAGACACCTTTCCAAAGATACCATAGTTTGCGTATTTCGGACACTTTTTAAAAATCAACATTTTTGGTCGCGGTTACGGGGACTTAGCTAATAACGGGAATAACTCGACAACAAAAAGAGCTATCCGAAAGCGGATTGCAGCATTCAACTCCCCACCAAGAGACCTTTCAAAATATACCATAGTTTGCCTATTTCGGACACTTTTTAAAAATCCACATTTTTGGTCGCGGTTAGGGGGGCTTAGCTAAGAACGGGAATAACTCGACAACAAACAGAGCTATCCGAAAGCGGATTGCAGCATTCAACTCCCCACCAAGACACCTTTCCAAAGATACCATAGTTTGCGTATTTCGGACACTTTTTAAAAATTAACATTTTTGGTCGCGGTTACGGGGACTTAGCTAATAACGGGAATAACTCGACAACAAAAAGAGCTATCCGAAAGCGGATTGCAGCATTCAACTCCCCACCAAAAGGGCTTTGCAAAGATAACATAGTGTGCCTATTTCGGACACTTTTTCAAAATCCAAA
>NC_049987.1:15684408-15685392 GCF_000003815.2 Branchiostoma floridae | reverse complement strand
CTTAGCTAATACGGGAATAACTCGACAAAAAAAGAGCTATTCGAAAACTGATTGCAGCATCAACTCCCCGCCAAGAGACATTTCCAAAGATACCATAGTTTGCCTATTTCGGACACTTTTCAAAAATCCATATTTTAGGTTACTGTAATCGGTGCTTAACTTTAAACGGGAATAACTCGATAACAAAAAGAGCCATCCGAAAACGGATTGCAGCATTCAACTTCCCACCAAGGGAGCTTTCCAAAGATACCATAGTTTGCCTATTTCGGACTCTTTTCAAAAATCCACATTTTGGGTTACTGTTATCGGTGCTTAACTTTAAAGGGTAATAACTCGACAACAGAAAGAGCTATCCGAAAACGGATTGCAGCATTCGTGGAAAAATGTCAGTGATGTCATTTTTATTAATTTACGACAACCCCGTCTCCGGTCTTTGTCTGACCTCCCACGTGGTCACCGCGTGTCAGTCCTTGCCTCTTCACACTTCCGCACACCACACCGGGGCTCTCATTCTGTGTTTCGTCCGCGGGAAGCGAGGCGCACGGAGACTCGCTCCCCGGTTTTCGAGTTTTGGTCAGGGATTTCCCCCTTTCCGCGATGGCGAAGCCCAAAGTTTGTTCAGTCTGCACGCTGCCAGTCAAGGGTCATCGAGGGCCGCACGGTCGTGGCAAGTGTACGGCGGGCTTCTCCCCGGGCTCAGACAACAACTCGGACAGCATTGAGGAGAGGGTCCGCCGGTCCCTGAAAAAGCTGAAGAGAGACAGCAAGGCCAAGGAGCTGGCCAAAGGACTCTGGTCGGAAGCCAGCGAAGAGGAACGGGTCCCCACCGCGAGGGACTTGCGGGAAGACGACGACCTTGCTGACAGGGTCGATAAAACCCTGGATGAAATCTTCGGTAAGAAACCGAGGAAGCGTTCCTCCGCTCGCCGGAAGGACCGAAAGGACACAAGCCAGTCCCCATCCCGCTCGCGGTCTCCAGACGCC
>NC_049987.1:15682911-15684222 GCF_000003815.2 Branchiostoma floridae | reverse complement strand
TCAGCCCGTCGACGGTACAGCTCGGACTCAAGGTCTTCATCTTCTCCACGCCGCCGCCGCCGAGGTAAGAAAAGCGGTCGCACCAAGACCATTAACGATTCCGCGTCTAGTCGGGTTAAAATCGAGTGGCCCCACCACCATGTCCACTTCCCTGGCAAGGGCAAGGGGGGCGATGGGTGTGTGACGTATGACGATCTATCAACATCCATGTTTGTGCACGGCTTCGTCAAAAATCTCTTGGAGAAAAAACACGTCAAGCGGTCTGTCCGGATCAGACTCGAACACTTATCGGATCTAATGTTTGATGCCGCTTATTACGATTGGGGCATTGTGAGGGAGACACATGCTTCTGTGTTGTATGCTATGGAGAATGGCACGATCTCCTGGTCTAGTTCTAAGGAGACTATAGACAATACCAGGGAGCGGTCCTACCGCGCCCAGGCGGGTGTATCCCACCCTCCCGCCGCGCCACGGGCTCAAGCGCGCTCGACTGCTAGGGACCCCAACAGGCCACGCTGGTGCGAGGCGTACCAGCACGGGAACTGTCAGCAGGGGCCGGAACACTGGGACCCGCGCTGGGGACAGGTTAAGCATATCTGTTGCATGTGCCTTTTAGTCCGACGCGTGGAAGAGGAACATCCCAAGACTGAGTGCCGACATGGCCCGAGATCCTTTCGTCAGCCCCCTGGTGACAACACAAGGCGAGCCGCCGGTTTCTCTTCACAGCCGGGTGCCACTGGCACCGGGGGAGGACATTATTGAACTCTATACCGCTGTGGCCCAGACCGGTGTTCCTAATTATATCGGCGCGCGAATTCCGGTCAAGACGTCACTCAATATCCCGGTCTGGCGGGCTTTATTAGCTAATTACTCCAACACTTCACTACCCGACTTTCTCGAATTCGGCTGGCCGATCAACATTCATCCTGAAAATTACAATTTCCCACAAAATGTGCATCATTCTAATCACCGATCGGCTTTGGATTACCAAGCAGACGTGGACTTGTTTATCGACAAAGAACTCCGCTACGGCGCCATGTGTGGCCCATTTCGTGCGAACCCATTCCCGTTTCCAGTCTTCCCGGCACCCCTGCAGACGGTAGCAAAACGTGACAGTGACACGCGTCGCGTCGTTGTGGATTTGAGTTACCCGTCTGGGCAGTCTGTGAATGACGCCATTCCCAAGAACACTTTTTTGGGCGAACCAATTAGTTTAGTGTATCCATCCGTAGATACAATGACTGAGATGATCTTAGACAAGGGCCGAGGCTGTTTGTTGTTTAAGACTGACCTGCGCAGGGCATATAGACA
>NC_049987.1:15681185-15682526 GCF_000003815.2 Branchiostoma floridae | reverse complement strand
GCGCAGTGGCTAATGAAGAGGAAGGCAACCAAACGTGAATTACAGTCCCTCGTCGGCAAGCTTGTCTTCGTTTCTGCGTGTGTCCCCCCCGGCCGGCTGTTTGTCTCACGTCTGTTAGAGTCCGTACGTAAACTCCGTTGTAATCACCACCGATGTCGATTATCTCGCGATTTTCGGCGGGACTTGGAGTGGTGGCGCCGCTTCCTCCACGAGTTCAACGGGGTCTCGCTGATTGCGTCTACCGTCTACACCGCACCGGACGACATCGTCGCAACAGACGCGTGCTCCTCGGGTTTTGGCGCTATTTCCAATGGTCAGTTCTTCCATGCCATGTTCCCTGACTTCGTGCTTCGTAAGTGTGCCCGCAAGATTCATGTCTTGGAGATGTTGACAATAGTTGTGGCGGCCCGTAAATGGGGCCATCGTTGGGCCGGTTTGACCGTGTTAGTATACTGTGATAATATCTCGTGTGTACACGTTCTGAACTCCGGTCGCTCGCGTGATTCGGACTTACTGCAGTGTTCCCGAGAGCTGTGGTTCCTAGCTGCCGTTCACAGGTTTGAGCTACGCGCTTCACACATCGCGGGCACAGACAACCGTATTCCTGACCACCTGTCGCGCTGGCATCTCTCGGACACACATCGCCAGCAGTTTGAGTTGTTGACGCGTGATGTAAACACGGTGGAAATTCCGATCTCCCGCGATGATTTCGAGCTTGACTGTCAGTTATAATCTTGACCCTTCCCGTTGTCTCAACGTTGTTCTCTTGTTCCTTTGTATCGCAGGGCGATATTCGCGACGTCTTCCGGTACACGTATATCGACACCGTCGAGACCTGCGTCGTCTCCGCGGACAGAACACGAAGCTGCCAAAGGCCCCGCGACGGCCTCGCGACCACGGATTACGAGGTGACGCGCATCGTACCCGAGACATTGATCATCGCCGAGATCTCCGACGCCTTCGCGGTCAAGCCAGTCGGACTAAATGGGCAGCGTTTGCCGAAGGAACGTGGTCTAATCTGCGGACAATTCTCCGGACGTACCTTCTCTTCTGTTTCTTCTATTGGATTTCTCCGTTTCCAGCCACGGTGGATACGCTAGAAACGTTCGCGGAGTTTCTTGCCCGCTCCTTCAAGGCCCCCGCGTCGATCGCGAACTATCTGGGTGGACTTAAAACGCTGCATGTACTCTTCGGCTACACCGTGGACGCTTTCCTGTCTACAGACATTGCGCTGTTAAAAAGAGGACTCCAGAGGCGTCTGTGCCACACACCGAGACAGGTCGCGCCATTCACGCCGGACATACTGCTTCGTATATATGACATTTAGACCTTATGACCCGT
>NC_049987.1:15679856-15681085 GCF_000003815.2 Branchiostoma floridae | reverse complement strand
CAGCAGTGTTAGTTCTGGTAATATTCACAGCATAATCGACGATATCCCCATACTTAAACAATGGGACTTTGGGCGAAAAACGATGTCGATTTTCCTAAAATCTACTCGCGTTGCCAAAATTCTAACTAGATAGCAATGTGCACCACCACATTACCTACAAAATAAGACAAGAATGAAAATGATAGCACTTACCTGTGCCAAATAACGGCCAAAAACGGCTAATGGCCCCCCCAAGTCCCTATTGCTCACCCTGGGATCGTGATCGAAGTGATCAGGGAAGGGTTTTTTATTATGCTGCTTTATTGCCCCAAAAATGATGCATATAATTTCCAAAATCACTGTTTAAGTTACAAACAAGTGTCCGATGTGTCTTGAGATGAAATAATTAGCAGATTCTGGGTTTTCAATGGAAAAATTAACAAGAATCTAAGCAGGTGTTAGGTCAAAGTAATAAAAAACATTTGTTTTGAGCAAAACAATTATGGAAACACCCCCAAACCTTGATCAATCAATGAAAAACATCTCACATCAATCTATTCTTCAGAATTCGTACATTGGAGTTTTAAAGAAAGCCAAACAAAGAATGATATATCTTGACAAACAGTGGGTCAAACATTATTGATAAAACTTACAATTTTTATTAGAATATTATCATATGGAGCTGAACATGATACCGAGTGTTCGGGTTCCGAGGCACTTGGAGATGCCAGCTACCTTTCGGCAGCCCCCCTTGGTCAGGACTTAGAACACATGGCTATCATTGTGCAGGATCCCTTTTATTTTTAAATCTGTAAGTTATAGTAAAACACTTTGCAATCTATTTAACCTATACTCCTTTACATGACAAGAAAATGCTCCAAAAATTGTTGAGCATCCCCGTGTCAAGTGTCTGAAGAATTCATCATCGTGCAAAACAATGAACAAGTGTTATTCGTACACCTTACTGTGCGAGAGTTGTGCCACTTTCTAATAGCTACACTGCACAGAGGTTACATGAGATGCTTGTGACCATCTTTCCATCCAACATCTGCTTATAGAGTACCTGTTGGCTCTCAGCTGTTGTGATCTTTCCCCATGTGGTAAGCTGTGTGGAGACTGACACCTCCGAAAGTAAGGTCATTTTCTGAAGCAGAATATTCACAACCATGAATAAAGTACATCACTTGATAACAAAATATCTTACTCTACTTACTCAAGTCAAAATGAGCACCTAGCTTCAGTTACGTGTA
>NC_049987.1:15678214-15679392 GCF_000003815.2 Branchiostoma floridae | reverse complement strand
AATGTCTTCGTTCTGTTGGTGTGCAAAAATATCCTCTTATCCTAGAAAGCTCATCATCTACAGGCTTCATTATAAAACTGTAGCAGATATAAAATGTATAGAATATCCTAGGTTCACTTACGTATCTACAACAGAACAGGACATAGATGTATATGCAACCGAAATAAAGGTACTGCCATAGTATTGGTGCATCTAGTATACCAATACATTTTGAGGTGCTGGGACTATTAAACACATACCTCATTAACAAGGCAGGTTTACAATATTGTTGCAAAGCTACCAGATGGTATAGATAACGATCTTAGTTAAGATTTAGCTCATAATTAATGGCAAGCGGGTCTATCCCTTTCCATACACAAGAAGGTACCCAAACAGCATCTGTTAATAATGGGATTTTTGACGAAACACCTTGCCGATTTTCAGAGAACCTATCATGGCAGTAAAAATCACAGGTATACAGCTACGTGCACAACTAAATGACCTTTAAGATGAGCTAAGAATGGGCAATGTTGGACTTACCTGTGCAAAATAACAGCAGTGTTAGTTCTGGTAATATTCACAGCATAATCGACGATATCCCCATACTTAAACAATGGGACTTTGGGCGAAAAACGATGTCGATTTTCCTAAAATCTACTCGCGTTGCCAAAATTCTAACTAGATAGCAATGTGCACCACCACATTACCTACAAAATAAGACAAGAATGAAAATGATAGCACTTACCTGTGCCAAATAACGGCCAAAAATGTGCCTCGCTTCGACCGGCGAAAGCCGAAGTCCGCCATCTTGGATTCATGACCTCTGACATATGGGGGTCTCGCAGCCTGATTGGTCTGTTGAGCAAGAGGGCCTACTCAACGTGGCTCAACCATTGGTCCGTTGAGCGCTCAACTTGCTCAACGTCGCTCAACCATTGGTCGGTTGTAGGGACTTGGCCGTCCCTTTGCCTGGGAACACCGGATGCTGTAGGCGTGCCATCATTTTTTATTTTTTTCAACTTTTTTCCCAAAAAAAGACTTTTTCTCAAAAAAGGCTCCTATAAGAGGGCCTCCTAAACAGCATCTTTCGCCTACGGCCATATCACGTTGAATACACCCGATCTCGTTAGATCTCGGAAGTTAAGCAACGTCGAGTCCGGTCAGTATCAAACATGGAACGCGCCTGGAACACCGGATGC
>NC_049987.1:15652269-15678114 GCF_000003815.2 Branchiostoma floridae | reverse complement strand
GCTGTATTTTCTCATAGAAAAAAATATTAATAGGGGCAATAAAACCTGATGACATCATCTATATGGCCCAAAAAATTAGATTTAGAATTCTTGTATGCCCATCTATCTATATTCGTTACGGTTCCATTCTTTCTTAATTCATTAATGAGAAAACAACGGAAGGTCAAAATGCCATTTTATCTAACCTTACTCGACGTTTTGTTCCGGGAGTAACCCCATTAAAAGTGATATCGATGTGCTATCACAATGCAATATATTACAATCTGATAGATGAATTGGTTAATTGATTGATTGATTGATTGATTGATTGATTGACTGTTGATTGATTGCTATGAAACATTTCAGGTTGTTGTTTGAAGAAGATGACTTTCCCTGAACCGGCATCGACCAGTAACTACGTTCGACTGAACGTCACCACGCCTCCCGGGCTCGATGCTCTGACCACGTGTGTGCAACTTCACATCTCCAACACGACAAACGGGGTGCTGTTCAGTGGTGATCAGATTGCATTAACCTACTACGGACTATTCAGGGTACCACTCTTTTATTTATCACCTCCATGATCGGAGAGTGTTTTTTTCGGTGTTCATTATATTTTAATCCATACATGGAGTAGTTTTTTGGAGTGACCCCCCAGAACTAGACCATCCTAGCTGTAAACAACAACTTCTGGCCTCCAGTAGGCACCCTATGGGGTGGGGTAATGAGTTCATCACGCTCCAGGCTGGGTACACGGGAAATCTTCTTCTTTGAATACTCTAAATTTTTTCACCTCGGAATAGGATATAATCAATTGCACTTAGTCTATTTTGTAGGGTATCAACAATCTGAGGTCATATTCACTTCAAAACTGCGAAACCTTGTACAGAAAGCTAATCTACTGTACTCTGAAGGAGGAAACTGTCAACTGGCCCCCCACTGGGAAGCCAGGCTCATAAGGAACACGTAGGCAGTGACCAACCGCCTGTGCCCATCTGTTGGTTGGAAGATCACAATTTTTATACATGCTTATGTGGTACAATGATGTCGCAGCATCTCTCCCTGAATATTGGTATGCAATGCTATAGGGTTGATTGAACTAACAATGTAAAGAAAAAATAGAAAAGTTTTGTTCAAATGTTACGTAGTACAGCTTTAACACAAATACCAAATGATGATAATATTGATATTTTCATAATGTGAAAATAGTTCCAAATTACGAATGAAAATTGAAATTAAATGCCCATGTCGACATCGGTAAGACATTATTCTACGCTGAAGATCAGAGGGTTTTTTGATTCAAAAGATTTTATATCGTACAAAACCAAGGCAATTTGTTTCGATTTTAGTTCTGGATCAACGGTGCATACAAACACGCCGGGACCAATGAGACAAGTCTTAACCTTGACGATGGCAGATGCCACACAGTGTGCTACACCTGGCTGAGTCAGGATGGCAGATGGTCGTTCTACGTCGATGGACAACAGGTCGGCGCCGGCTCTGGATTGGCCACAGGTCACGTGATCCGTACAGGCCCCGCGTGGATTATTGGCCAAGTGGAGGACTCAGGAGGGTTATTTGATGTCGACCAGGTAAGTGAAGACATGCTCTTTTTTACCTTCGCCAATAAGGTTATGTTTTCAATGTGTTTGTGTGTGTGTGTGTGTGCGTGTGTGCATAAGCATAACTCGAAAAGCCTTGGATGAATCATGGTGATATTTGGTAGGTGGGTAGGGTCAGGAAAACGAAGGTCAAGTTCGATAATGGCCCTCTAGCGGCGTTCTAATGTGCTTCAGCGAAACTAAAGTTTTTGATATCTCGTTTATTTGGTAGAATTTACTGCACCTTTCAAAGGACTGACATAACAGGTGACTACCACCTGTCCAAGATCGGTCCGGAGACCTAGCTTTTCCGATAAGTGTGGCAGGTTCTTATTAATCGTGCTCAAGGCGTGACTCTTCTTAAACATGGGGGCCTTATTTAACGTCCTTTCAAAGGGCTGAAGTACTACTCGAAACGTTATGTCAGGATTAAAAAAACAATTTCACATTGAAGCGTTTTCTGTTGTACAGCAACGATGTTTACAATGGGTTTCATTATCTTACGTCTGACCTAAGTCAGATTGGCAGAAGAAGGAAGTTGTTCCAGCTTGCGACCCCTTGCGGTTTCCTTGCAAATAGCAAATTGCAATCTCCCACTAGGTGGTGAGATCATAACAGTATCAGCTCTTATTCAAATATTGTTTGATCCTATCCAGGTATACACCGGTGACATGTCATGCTTAAACGTGTGGGATCGTGTGCTGTCACCGAGAGAGGCAGATCTCACTCTGCGTAAGTGCGGACAGGGAGGCAACGTGTTGGACTGGTCCAGGGAAGCGTGGACGATACACGGGAGCGTATCACTCACTGACAACCAATGTGGTAAGCCAGTCAAAGCTTACGAATTACGTACGTCGTGCGACCGTCGTACGATTTTTCTGTCATAGCTATAGGATTTTCAAGCAGACTGTGACGGAACCAACCACCGACAAGGGTCTAACACAGCCTTTTAGTGCAGCAAGACAGCTGGACTTTGCAACGTACACACATGCATGGCTGCACTCAAGACTATCGTAAGACGTATGTGACTGCACCCTTAGATTGAAAAATGTTCTGAAGCAACATTTTACTACAATATGTACCAAAATTGAAAGAAACATACATCAAGGTTACAACTGAGCAACGCTTCAATATTAGTCTATATCTACATTGTGTTACGTTGTGTAGTCACTAGATGTTAGACACAGTTGGACCGCCGATCAGCGTTCGTAAATCTTGTCCTTTGATAGACGTTTTTTGATCATGATGTCCAGATCTCACCTGGAACTGCAGACGGTAAAACTTAACACCTAACAAGACTGCGGCATAAACAAATCACGTGACCTGTGACATCATGCGCTATTGTTCCATTGCGGTATTCAAGAAATGTTAACACCTACATATCTTTTGTTTTCTTTGATGCAGACGCCTTCCGATCCCCGAGCATGTCTGCATCGTCACAGTATAACAACACAGAGGGGCCAGACAACGGTGTACTGGATTTTCCGCTTTCTGGAGGTTGGGCGCCTAGAACACCTGATCAACGCGAATGGCTTATGGTGGATCTTCACAAGACGTACTTTGTAACGGCGATTATTACCCAGGGTAGAGATGAACAATTCAGTGGCCACATGGTCACATCGTACAGCATCACATATGGCGAGCACAGTGGAGACGAGGTTACCTACAGCGATGACGACGGACTGACGGTAGTAAGTATCATCATCATAATGTTGCAACGTAATCTCCTTAGGTTTATTACCAACCACTTATTTTAGATACAAAACGAAAGAGTTCTGTATGTTGAGCATGTATGTTCTATATACCGAACTAGAGTTCCATGACCACTTACCATCGCCAAGTACTTTTGTCAAATTACATTGCAAATGATATGCAAGAAAGTCTCTTATTAACAGAATTTATATGAATTGATTGTGTCATTTTTGTTTTCAAATACCATACTAGTATGTTGCATATGTCTTTCTTTGGGAAGTAATTGTGACATTCCCACATTCATTGATTATACAAATTATTTTGATCTTAATTATAAGTTATGTCTGATAATATTCACTTTTGTCTAACCTACATGTGCCACTAGTATGAACATGTTATCATTTACAACTAAGGAATTATACATTTTCTAATCAAATTATGCAAATACGACCATGCATGGTTCCTATCAATTGATATTCCTCTCGAACCAAGTTACATATGTGACGAGAAGGAAGTTCCTGTCATTTAGCACAATTTGAATATAAATTCATCTCGATCATTAACTATGCTAACATCTAATTTGCATAGTCAACATATTATTTCGCTGTTATTCACCGAAGTTGCCCACGAGTCGAAGAGAAAACTCATTCATCTATTTTGAGGTTCTCCTGTTTCAAAGTATGCTAATAAAACGCCCCAAAAATTTATTGAAAAAAGAGTTTGATTAAACCCGGACATTCTGCTGCAGTACTAGGGAGAACCTCCAGAAAAACGAGAGTACAATCTTTGACAGGACATGACCTAAGCACATACCAAGTTTCATATCATTCCATCCGGAGTTTTTTTTTCAAATGCCCCACCCCCCACCCCCACCCCACGAATCATATCCCTTCTTTCTGGTCACTCGATGACTTGTGTTCAATCTTCCTCCAGACCTTCCCAGGGAATACTGACAGAAACACCCCTGTGAGAAATGAGCTGTCGTCCTACAGTGGCGCCATCACCGCCCGTTACGTCAAGTTCCATCCACTGACATGGCGCGACTGGCCTAGCATGCGGGCTGGAGTTGTTGCACGTGAGTCTTTGAGCTCTCTTATTGAACCACTTTAACCACGTGCACTCAATCTTTATAAATTCGGGGCTCTACGCTGATATAAATTTCTATAGCAAGAGGTTATTGTTTAGGTGTGATACAAATATAAATCGCTTTGTGAATCGAAATTATGGCATGAAATGTAGTTTGGTGATGGTGTGCTATATTGAAGTTTCTACTCCCATAACAGCCAAGTAATTATACTAGTCAGAACGCATTTCGGTAAGGGACCCTACGATATTCATCAGAGGGGAGGGCTTGTGCAATGGCCATTGAATTTTATTTGCGGCTTGGGAAGAGGGCCATTGAATTTTTTTTAGAAGGGGGAAGAGCCTTTGAAAAAAATACCGCGCAAAGTTCTGGTTATGTTGTAAAAAATACAAGTCTACCAGGACAGTTTTCCCCTCAAGATGCAGGAAATGGCGATTCAGAGGATCAGGATTTCAATTTTTTCCGGACTAGGGTGGGTACAGGTGCAGAACATTTAGGCCCAGGTCCGGTTCAGGTCCAGAAGATCAGGTCCAGGTCCGGACAGACTTTAGACAGACAGGAGGGTCATGGAATTCTTTTTACCTGACCCTCTTTGCACCAGTGCCTCCCCCCCAGGAAATAACGTACAGACCCTAAATCTACTCATACACAGCTAAGCAAGCGGAAAAGGCCTAGAGTCGACGTAAGTCACATGTGTGCCTTGACAAATGTTTTTTTTTTTTTTGATTAAGTGTTAAATGCCTCTTTGTTGTAATTGTACAGATTCAGCACTAGAGCCAGTGGGCCGGTGGCCTCTGAACGAACAAGATGGCGCGAGAGATGTTACCGGAAACGGAAATGACGGCATAGCTTCAGGACCTCAGGTGGTTGAAGGTCCAGGCGGTCCAGAATCTCAAGCTTTCCTGTTCAACGGTTCCTCGCACATTCGCATTCTCAACGACGGTGGTTTGGACGTACGCTATTCCTACACCATACTAGCCCACGTCTACATGGACCCTACAGTAGCATCAGGACCTCTGTTCGAGTACGACTATCAGGGGGACTTCAATAGGGGAGTGTATCTATGGCAACGGAATAATAGCATTCACACGGCGTAAGTCTATCGTTTTTAGAAATAGAAAATGCTATTTAAAAAAAAAGAATCACTAATATATCTGCCTGCTTTGCGTAAGGTGCGGTGACTGATAAGGCAGTGTCGTGGTCTTTTCGCTCTCTTAACCCTATTCAGACCGGGGGGGGGGGGGCTTTTGAGGCCCGCGCTAACTTCGATGTCCTATAACGCCAGAACGGCTTACGCTAGAGCCACCAAATTCGGTGAGTTTTCCTAAAATATTGTTGGCAACAATTTTACGAAGTTTGACAAATTTTCCATTTTTTCTTGTTGCCATGGCAACCGTTTGTTGACAGGCAGTTTTGCCAAAAATCACTATTTTTGGTTCTAACTATGTATTTTTCACATCTATTTGCTATATTACTGCAATTTTGTTACATAAATACAATCTTATATTATTCAGTATATCTTTCATAATCATATATGCATAAATTATGCTAATTTGATGACGTCATCAGCCCAAAATCCAAGATGGCGGACCGAATGGCCAGATCAAGACTAACAAGCTAATTATTCCTTAAAATTTGTAACTACCTGGTATTTTTTCATCAAAAACCATCTAAATGAATGAATTTAGTCTATTCCCATTGCCCTTTGTGATTATTTGTTGCAAAAAAAGTATTTTTAAAAATTCAAGGTGTTGGATATAATATGGCGGAGCCCAACTCGTATCTTAGATGTGCATGACGTCATTTTATGACGTCATATTGACGTCATTGATGTTGCTATTGGCAACGCAAGTCGTAATAAACATTATTATTCTGTTATCTGCACTCTTTGTTACATTTTCGCAGCATAACTTGAAGTTTTCTGAGAATACCCCTTTTTCATGGGTTTGGCCAATGTAATCAAATTGATGACGTCATAATTACGTTATCTTACGTCAACGTAACGTCAAACGTCACATACTTATTAGATATTATGTCGAAATTATGTCCTAAAAATTTGGTGGCCTTACGGCATGTCGTTTTAGAGTTATAGGACTTAGAAGTGGAGGGCCTCAAAAGCCCCCCCCCCGGTCCAGGGATGACCAAAAAAGCCCGGTCTGAATAGGGTTAAGTATGACTACGAAATAGTGTCGACCAGCATGGATAATGAAATCTTGAACCTGTCAGATGATGCCAAATCTGGTGGGAACTCATAGCAGATTTTTTACACAAGACATCACAAAATCGCCGGCAAGTACAGCCTGGACTGCGCGGTCGTGTAGGGTTCCTCAACAAGCCCGTGAGCGTGTACGCAAGGCCGGCGCGTCGGCAAGCCCTGCCAGGCGCATAGGATTGAGTCAGGCTCTTCACCGAGCCTGTACGCGGGGCCCCGTTGGCAAGCCTGTGTGCCGGGCCGTGTGAGGGCACAAGCGCAGCCAGGCACGAGACTCCCTGTCGGGCAATTCATCAACCCTCTGCGCCAGACCCCTAACTTCAAGAGGCCGTACCGCATCGCACCAAGCATGTTCGCGTGCTGCTTCTATCTGATTCTTAACTACTAGTAACTAGCAGCAAGCAAGGCCAATTATTGTTGTTTTCTCTAACATTTCAGAGCAATTCGCAGGGAGGGATCTGCAGATTCCTCGTCCACGACTTCACCACCCCTTGCCACAGATGGCTGGCATTATGTTGGTGGGAGTTATGACTATAGCACGGGGGAGCAAGCTGTTTGGGTCGACAGCGTTAAAGCCGGGAGCAAGAATTATACCATGGCTGCTGAGCTAGCAACGCAGCATGACGTTAGTGTAGGGTACCAAGAGTATGCAGGGCGAATATCCTGCCTACAACTCTTTGACTTCTCCCTGAATGAACACCAGATCGCTATAGTGAGAGAGGCATGTGAAGGTACGTTTTTAAATTTAAAAATTCCTATTATTTGTCATGATGTTTCTTTTAACAAACACCAAAATTCATGTCAGCGAGAGATATTTAGAAATATCTCTCGCTGACATGAATTTTGGTGTCTTATTGTGAGTATATTATCTATTTGTTTTAAACGCGTAAAAATAGAAAAAAAACCTAAATGAGAACAAAACAAAACATCTCAAACGGGTTGCAATAACGGTCTGGCTGTTGTTGTTTTGAAACCACTGAACATTATAGATCGACAATTCTATATAAAAACTAAAAACTTCCAGAGGGGAAAGAAACATTCTACCTTGGCATTGTACATGTACATGCGGTGCCTCCTCTTATCTGGAAACCAAATAGATACTAGGAACGTGCACAATATCGTAACGATACCGTGCTATGGCAATATTTAAGACAAAATACTACCCTTTTCGCTTGATCGTGATTTTCGTAACGTGCGACATAAAGTATGTGGCATTGTGACATTCCAACTACTACGAACATGTCACACGGAATGGCACAGGCATTAATTTCTTGATACGTTCGTCTACTTTGTTTCGATAGAGCTGTCTAAAGTCAAATAGAGTCCGTCCGACAAATCGAAGCAGTGGGTTATCAACCCCGAGCTCTCAGTCCAAAGTAGAGTATTGGAAGGCGGAGTCCATTCCATTGCCTTTTTTCCTTGTACCGAAGTCAGGTACCCATTTTAACACCTGGATGTAGTGAGAAAAGAAAGTGATGTAACGTACCTTTGTTAATGGCACAACATCGGTGGCATGTCAGTGGACTCAACCCCAGACCACTGGGGTCTGGGCCAATCACCCCAACCGTTACGCCAACGCGTTAGTTGGTGTAGGTACAGTTTTGAAAATTTTGATTATCTTTTATTATTACCAAAGCCTTATACTTCTTCCAACAGAAACTTGTCCCTATGGGTGGTACCCGAGTGGGTACGTCTGCTACAGAGCGTTTGACGAGCTCGTCAGCTGGCACACAGCTAACACCAGGTGCAGACGAGAAGGGGGCCGGCTGGCCACCGTCAAGGACACCGACACACACAACTTCATTGTGCCGCTGAAGAATTCGGTCGACCCCGATGAGGAATTCTGGATAGGCCTGAGCGACTTAGGTGACATTGAGCTTTTGACATTAGATAACGACGCGCAATTAATGTGCAATTGAATATAACTTGCTGAGCATTACAGGAGATTTGCTTGAAAATATGGTCAAATTAGAAATGTGTATGTCGTGGCATGGGCGAGAGGAAGACAGAAAGAAAGGGAGAGAAGAGGATATCCTTTTTACTCTCGTTTTTGGGGACGCCTAAGGCAAGTAACACTTCTTCTTTTTCTTTCTTTAGGCGCTACTGGGACGTGGGTATGGACAGATGGAACGTCTATCGGACAGTTTACCGCGTGGGGTGGAAACCAACCAAACTACCACGAGGGCGACCAATTTTGTGCCTCCTACTGGCTTCACAACTCCATGAACATGCCCGATCGTTGGAATGATGCAAACTGTGTCCGCCCAAAGAAGTTCATTTGTGAGCGAGGTTGGTTTGTTTATCTATTTGTGCCTTATTTTGTGAGTAGTGGAATGTTAGTCAGGAACGTTTCTGCATGTCGGTAATGTTTAATAATTCGACATTTCGGTTATCACATTTTGACATCTGGTAAAACGTAGTTTGATTTTTTTTCAGTGAACGGACAACCGGAGTACTTGACCTGCAGTTCGGAAAGGACGGATGGCTTTTCACTGCGTTGGAAATATCCTTCCGCCCATCTTTCGGGATGCCATATTTGGTATCAGGACGTGCTGGATGGTGTGGAGCCAATGGATTTGGTGACGTCACGGAAATCGGGAAACGAATACGCGAACGTCACCATTAACGGTTTAAAGAGCGGTACTAAGTACAACGTCACGGTTCGCGCGATCGTGGGAACAACAGAAAGTCTTGATGACGTCATCAATGTTTTGTGCATAACTGGTAAATTTTAATCCCTTGTTCATACCTGTTTCAAATCAGTTATGCAGGATACAGAATAAGATATGATATCACGAACTCGTAATCAAAGAAGTAGACCAATCGTAGACAGCCCCATAGACCAGTTAAGAACAAGAGTCTGAATACTCAAACCTGCATGAAATATTTTGTTTTGTGATGGTGCGTATGGTGTGTTGTGGGGTTGATATGGTTTGACGCAAAATTATTCCATCATTATTTGTATATATCTACCTATGGTAAACGGTGAGATCCAAAACTACACCTTTCTAGGCTAAGTGTCCTCGCCATTTTATTTTTATTTCCTATTGTTATACCTGCATCTGGCACATATCTTAATGTGTATAATGGTTCACACCATACAGAGGTGACAGGGATGGTCACAGTTACTTTTTTTACTAGTTGTTGATCTGTGCAGCCATCGGCTTCACATTTTACATTTTCTGTTGGGACACCAAGCAGATGTAGGTGGGGAACATTGTGACCAAACTGGCTCTGCAGCCCCAGGGCATGCTGCAAGGGGGCGCAAACTAATACCGCTTCCAACTTACATTGACAGGTATATGCGTCCCCAAAAAATCAAGACCACAGCATGTCCATGCCCAAACACACTAAAATAAAACGGCCCACCAAGTGTCAAGTTCAAACAAAAATCAAACTTGAGCGTCAAGCAACCACCACCAACCCATTAACTAAATATCATTGCGATCGCAAGTTTCGTTCTGAAGATACAGCGCCGGAAACGTCCCTTCCACACACAAAAGGCTACCTGCAGTGTCAAGTTCAAACATTATGAGGCTTTAAATCAAACTTGAGTGTCAGGCAACCACCCCCAACCCATGTATCAAATATCATTGCAATCACACATTCTGTTCTGGAGATATAGCACTGGAAACCCCCTTCCACACACTCCCATGCTAGTGAAAACTCAAAACAGATATCACAGCTGTCTCCAAGGAGGTTGAGAGAGAGGAAGGCCAGACCACTCCATATCAAGAAAATGGTTGTAAATATTTTTTCAAACGAACCACAAAACAGCAGCAAACTTCTAATGTGCGCTATATATAGCACAATGACTCACACATTCTATCCCCATAGCAAACGTGATCGCAATCCATCAAGAGGTTCTAAAGATATAGGTCCGGAATCACAAAGATCCCTACCAGAATCAATACCTGCATTTTCATGCAGGTAAAAAAATGGAACACATGGCGTCAGCGGTAAAACAATGTTGACTGATAATTTTGTTTTTCAGAAATGTATAATCCAAGATTACACAGTTGCATGCTTATGTATGATTTGTTTTGAAAAATTTAAGATATATATTTTCTCCCAAGCAGACCTTTGAATTAGAACAGTTTCAGTAACGGACAGTGCAATGGTCATTAACCCATTTGATTATCTTAAAAAATGGCACGCTTAAAGATGTAATTAGATACGTGCTGAACTAAGCTTGGTCAAACGCTGCTTAATTGATGATAAAAAAAGTCGCTTCCATTCATTTTAGAAAAAAAATAGGGAAATGTTTTGCATTTGCTGGCAAATAATAGCTTTGTAGGCTTGTGTTTAGTAATCATCTGTATGCACAATTCATATGTTTATAATCTAATTTCTTTGCATACTCTGCATGTGTCTAACACTGTATCATTCTCACATTTCACTTGCTCCAGTGACGCCTCCACCCGAGGACTTCCAGGTGGTGAGCATCACAGAAACGTCCGTTCGGGTTTCCTGGAGGAAGCAGAGGACCGACTCCCTCGCTATTGGCCACAGGATATGGATCGCGCGGATGGATACTGGTGAGATCGTGGTGACACGATACGTACCGACCAGTTCAACTGATGTAACATTCAACGACCTACGTCCAGCCGTGGAATATGTCATATCGGCCACAAGCATCAACAGGTACAACGAAGGACCGGAAGTGACAATTACAGCTGCGACAAGTAAGGAAATGTTTCACTGCACCTCCAAGCAGGGTCTTGTACATAAACTAGAGAAAATCAAACAAGTGCATTTCATTGTGATATTATATATTACAGATTCCAGTTGTAGCATTTTGGGCCGCGTAGATAGTAGTGCCGGTAAAAATTCCGCTCACTTCTATTTCCACGTATCTAATGACGCAACCTCTGCTTCGAAAATAGCAATTCAAGGTTCAAGTAATGGCGTACGGGTAAATTTTAAATCTTTTAACTTGTCTTTTGTCTTTTTTACCATTGCTGCAATACTATTTTTTCTCTGCTAAACGATATATTTCCTTTATTATCATAGGAACTGACCCTCCGATAGGATTAGGTGTGGACGACTGGACAACCGACACTATTTCCATCTCATGGCTACCACCAAAAGCCGTGCTTACCGCATACAACATAACCTACACCGGCGATGGAAGGAGTACTTCCATACAGAAGTCAGGAGACGTGGACAGATGTGAGCTGACAGGTCTGGTCCCTGGTACTCGGTATGACATCGGTGTGGTAGCCGTGAGCAGGCTGGGGAGGAGCATCGCCGTCAGTACAGCTGCTGTCACAGGTTAGTAGGTGTGGCGGTCACATCGGAAGGGGGGGGGGGGGTCTATAAAAGACGTTAAGGGTTGTGCAGATTGTAGCGATTTGATTGTTCGCTACAAACTGTAAGACATGAGTGTAGAAGTATACACACACAAACACAGATACACGCACACAGATACTATTACACACACACAGAGAGAGATACACACACGCACAGATACGCACACACACACAGATACACACACACACAGATACACACACATATTCATGTACACACACACACACACATTCATGTACACACACATACATTCATGGACACACACACACAACAAACACACACATACAAACACGCACATACATGCAATACATGCACACAAAAGCGCAAACACACACGTACACAAACATGCATATAATATATAGTTACATAGATTGTAATCTGACAAATACAACGAGTTTTTTCTTGTTGGATCATTGGAAACCTTGCTGGCAATCTGCGTTATTGTCTAATATTTACAAGGCATTTCAAGTACAGTTAGGGCAGTCTTATGATAACCTCGTACACTTGTGTTTTAGACACAGATGCGCCTTCGAGTTTAAGAGTCTCCGTGGCTGAGGCAACTTGGATGTTGCTGGAATGGACGCCACCTGTGGCAAACGTTCTCTCTTACCAGTTGGACATCTCGGATGAATATGACAGCCCAATAATGGTGCTGAGGTAAAGAACAATATTCATACCGAACATAGAACTAATTGAACAGCAGTGAGTAGAATACGTATATGAATATTAACTTAAAAAAAACGATTTTGACTCCTTTTCTTCACTCGATGAAGTGAATATAGACCCTACGTCGTTTGGATGCATCATGTTAACGATATATTGAATTTTGATTTCTTTTTAACAGGTCTGAGGGAAACAAAACATCCTACAACGTCACAAATCTTATCCCAGAAACTGCATACGTCATCAAGATGGCGGCCTCCGGTGAGCATGGGCGTAGTGTGGACGTGACGTATTCACATAGAACAGGTATAAGTTTATGTAAAAAAAAGTCTAGTGATAAATAATTAGAATCAAGCCGAACACATTCAATAATCTTTGTCATAGATATTATGATTTGTGTATTTTTATTTTATGTGCAAATCTTCGTGATATCTAGACTCTAACTTTTTGCATCAGATTTGAAATGCTATGCATTTTACAGTATCTATTTTGTCTCAAAAGGGTCAATGTCACCAATCGAGGCCACCGCCGATGGATCTTCATACACGACCACTTCTACAACGGATGTCGTGCGACCTAACGCAGAATCTTCGACGCTGACATGGTCAACTTCGACCGCAGAGCAGAATATCAAAGGTAAACACATAACAAACCAAGAAGCTTCTTATCAAGATGCGTACTCATATAGCTTTCTATGACTCACCATTGCTGGTGAAGTTGAGAAGTTCCACGTCTTGGACAAAACTTGAAGTGTAAAACGTAAACTTATTACATGTATCGGGAAAAGCTCCTTTCCTTGCTTTTCTCAATACTTTACTAACAGGCACGATGTAAGTCAAAGGTAAACTTGAAATCTACACATTTTCAATATGCAAGACCTCATTTTGATAAACTGCGTTTATATTATATATGTGTATCCTAAACGGTATGTTTATCTCACCACTTCCACTATAGGAATTGCAGAGAGAACTACAGGACCAGTGAAGACAACCATTGCGCCCAACGAAGTGGGATTTGATGATGATACAGCAACAGACGCACGGACAACTACAAGCTCCTGTAAGACTGTCCAAAAAGTTATCAAACTTGTCATGTTATACGTAGAGAGCCATAATCCCTGTCGATCAGGCTTCGCTGTACAAGACATTAAGAGAAAATTCATCCCAAAATGTGCGTAGAATACGAATGTTGCAAGTATCGTGTTTAGTATAACGTTATGTCGTGGCGTTTGTTTCTGGACCGTGGCATGAACCAAGTATGTAAGGCGATTCTACATAAGGTAACGTGATATTTAAGATTCATGTTATCATCGTTCACAGTTACGGTCCCAGGAAAGTCAACAGAGCCTCCACTGAGCTTAACAACATCAGCAACAGGTGAAATTTGATTCTTTTTGGAAGATTTTTTTTCTCACATAAAACACATTTCAACCGGGTGACTTGATGTATTATAACATAATGTTCATAATCACTTCAAGATACTAGTATCATAATCTTGCAGTTTCAGACCATACAATTCACCAAACATCTCTGGCACGGAAGACTAAAAGCCCAGGACAGAAGGTGTGTATGCATACGCCGTTATATTTAACACCAACAACTACATTTCTTCATTACCAACATGCCCATCGAATGTGAGTTCAAGTTTACTGCAAACATAACCCGAACATCTATCTATTTGGTTTCTAAACAAACGCTATTATCAATAGCTTTAACCCATATTGTGGTGATGTCTTATTCCTTATAACAGCTTCAGGAGATCGTGGAGGAGATAGACATTTCCGATCTTGTGCGACCAGAGAACATACTTACAGCGATGTCCAACATCTATGACATCATCAGCGCTGACGGTGATGTCAACTCACCATTGCCGCCTCCAGTTCTGGTGTGCTAATCTTCTGTTCTACTATTGAGTCTAAGGTGCTTTTGGTGTTGGCGAGGATGTTAGATATCACTGTGTGTCTTTTTACGCATTACCTTGCTAAAAATAAACAGAAGAAGCTATGGAAGAATTGTAATGGTATCTTATGGATGATTTGTAATAATATCTTATATGTGAGTGGGTCTTGGGATAATGAGGATCAACGTCAAACTTGTGCTCTTTGTGGCTTTCAGTCAACATAACACCAGTATGTAACGCATGACTCTTTTCAGCTAAAATAATCTGATTTATGATTCAACGTTCCAGACGCATCAAGTGTTTTGACTATGATTTTGATTTTATGAATTTTTCCTAGAAATTTGCAGCAGATCTCGTGTCGGATCTCGCCGAGGCCACGAGAGGATCACAGGGCGCATCGGTTGAGAACATGCAGACTATAGCTAATGGCGAGAAACATCTAGTTTATAATTATTATAACTATTATATGTATTTAGCAAATGAGACATTCATCGTTCGTATTTACCACATCGGCTAAGTACAGATTAAGCAGAAGTAGATTGGGGACAGACATTAGTTTGTATATCGCCTTCATTTTGCTTCTTCAATGATACGAATATAGTTTTTTATTATCATAACAGGTTTACGAGATATATCTCAAGTATCAAGTAAATATATCTTAAGATTTTCCCTTAATGGATCTTACTAAACTTGACATAAATTTGAGGTGAATATTTACCATCTTAGGGACTATAATGGCCTGATTCTAAATGCGCTGTTTCTCGTCCTTTAAGCCTTGGTTCAGACGGCTTCTTTAGTTGTCGACATGTTGCCGGAGCCACCGATCGGAAGTACCTCCAACAGTCGTTTTGGTCGTGACGTCGAAGTCAACAGCATGAATCTTTCACCCAAGCAGCAGGTGGAGATGTTAAAGATGGAGCAGAAGGAAATGGAAAACACGGTAAGGAATAAAATGATGGCGAGGTTATTTCTGATACCATAATATCACACAAGTGCAGTTTATATGCATGGTTTGAAAATGAATGCCTGAAAATAGTTTTACGACACGATTTTCTAACTTGTTTGTTTGTGTGTGCGTGTGTCTAATGTAGCAACGCGAAACAGCAGAGTCTATTGTGACATCTCTGGACCACGTTGCCGACACCCTGCTGGCATTGCAGCCTGCGAATGTAGAGTATCAGACAAGCTTTAAAACAGAACGTATTGCCGTTGCTGTGGTGAGATCTCCTGCAAATGAAGACATCCAGGTCCACGCAGGTGGAATCGTCGCAAATATTCCGGGCAGAGAGAGTAAAACTCAAACCACCGATGTGCTGGATCTAAAGGTAAGCCTCAACCAAGTAGTAGCCGAATCAGGCTGGCATGTTGTAAATTCGTTCAAGGCAATGTGGTTATCAAGTTACAACGTTTACTTACGAGTCACTTAGTTTTCTGGAATTATTGGTTTTGAGTCTTATAATTAGCAGATAGATCTATGGACTAGAAAAATTTTACATTTTGACGTTTAACTAATATCTGTGTGTACCCTGGCGCTTGTTCGTCGGACATGAGTTTGTAAATAAAAATTGAAATGTAGTATTGTACTGCGACGATTCCACCTGCGTGGACCTGGATGTCTTCATTTGTACTGTTGCAGATGTCAGTTTTCCAGAAGAACCCGTACTCGTGGGCTGAATCGACAGGAGGACAAAACATATCGTCTCCAGTGGCGTTCGTAACGATGACAGAAAATAAAGCCGAGAGCATTACCGAAAAACGACGGCTAAATCTGGACTTTCCATTCGTACCCGCGCAACCAAGAGGACAGTCAAACGACCCAACACCACTAGACGGGGCGACAAAACAGCCGGGTGTGGTGGAAGGAAACAGCAAAGTGTCCAACGGAGAAAACATGACGCACCACGCCTTTGTCGTGCCGGAGGACAACGTCGTCCCTGTTGTCCATTTGACCTGGTGGGCCACAGAAGCCACCTTTCACGTGTACTCCGCATATGGGTATCTTCCGACAGCTGAGAAGCATGCTGAGAAAAGGGTGGTAAGAGTCGACGGGTATGAGACCTGGCTTAACCCTCATCCGACCGTATGGGGTCATTTTTGACCCCAGGCGTATATTTTAATCTGCCATAGCAACAGTTTTCATCAGAGAAAAAAATCCTTCCATGAATTTGTTTGCATACATGTCTTACAACATCTACCAATTTTTCACCGAGTTTTGCCCATTATTGTATAAGCTATACTTGAAAGTTTGTGTCTTGTTCGGTGGGGTCAAAAATGACCCCAGCCAATTATGAATAATTAATTACATGAATATCAAGACATTTTAATAAAATAACAGGCATTCCACATCATTGCTATTACAGCAACAAGCTATAGTTGCTTAGATGAGTAAACACCGAATATTTTGAAAGAAATTTAACATTTTAGTGTAAAACACAGTTTTTCGACATTCTGCATAAATTATGATAATACACACTAATTACCTATGCTAATGAAAGTGAAAATGTTTCTAATTAATTAAGAAACAATATATGGACAGAATGTGCAGAAGGAACCTACAAGAAAGATCTTTGCGGGAAAATAGACAAGAGTTATTGTATGTATGTGTTTAGATGGCTGAATATGGTGCATATCTAAGTAATAAATTCGTTACTTTTCACAAATACTGTATTTTTTCTTGTTAAATAACATTATCATGCTATTAGTATTATTGCATCGTCACAATTATTGTTTAGAAATTGATAAGACAAAACATTGTTTAAGTAAGTTGAATATGGTAGATTTTCAGAGCAATTGTGGTTTCTCCTAATTTTCTGCATAAATTATGATAAGGAGTAATAACTATTGACACCAAAACTTGTCAAAATATTTTTCATAGATTAGTGAAACAGTAAATGCATAGAAATGACAAAATAAGCCAGCAGAAATATGTCTATGGGCAAAACAAAATGGGGTCAAAAATGACCCCATACGGTCAGATTCGTCGTAAAAATGTAACGGTCGGATGAGGGTTAAGGGGACCAACTTTTCGATCTCCTTCGTTCCAAACACGACTGACCATGGTGGGCGTTTATATGTTGGAGTAGAAAACATAGGTAGGTTTTGCCAAAAAGCAGTTACTCAAGCAACTGGATATGATTTTGGAAACGGTCAGACGTTTCAGGTAGTATCCACAATCTTTCGTCAGTGACACTGAAATGATCTGGAAGAAACTGGTCTTTTATACCCTAACTTTAAATGAAGGCACTTTTAGATGTCCAACAGGAGGCATTGTAAGACAGAGTCAAGCTGAAGACAATATGGATCCCAATAGAAGTTTTGGATTTCAATGCGAAACAAAGCTAAGACACAGTCAATGCAATTGAGTCAATTAGTTCCTATTGTTTAAGTTACAGGAGCTAAATGTTTTGTTAGGCGTGTGTGCTATGTCCCAACTGCCGGAAAGTTCTGAAACGTCTGACCGTTTCCAAAATCAGATCCAGTTGCTTTTTGGTATATCTTATTACCTGGATGTCTTATTTTCATCGACGTTTAGGTAGGTTTTCTAACAATATACACTGTATGTCATCCATGTCTCATAGAAATACGAGATCTTAGATTTCAATTCTGACGTTATGTACGTTGACTTGGTTGATTTACCTGTGAACAATTCGATATATACATTTGCCAATTGTAGGGACTGGGAGATCTACCCGCGGTCGTTCTCGGCCGTCCCTCGTGCAGTCCCCGGACAAGGAAGCCGCGCTGTCGCTGTCAGTTGTAGGTTGCCCCTCATGGAAGGACAACGTGAAGCAATGGGTGCTAGGTGACTGCGATGTAAGTCGAAAAGTAATTGCCATCCTATTTTTCTCAAATTCGATAATCATTATGTGTTAATAATTATACTCCATTGTCTTTTACCTTTCCGTTGGCTCTATGAATTATGTTTTGTCTATGTCCTTATGTTTTATGTGAATTATGTATTTATATGTGAAATGCTATAAAAATCATTATGTGCTCCCAACAATTCTAAGATACATTACAATAGACCTTTGACATTATCTATTTTATTGTGTATACTTCTGCTTCTGCATCTATATAGTATTAGTATATAGCCTGTATAACCACAGTTCGACGTATACGTAAATAACTCACCAGTTTCGCAGGCACGCGGCGCGGCAGCAGCTGGTTATGCTACTCTGAACGACCTGTCGCACCAAACCTTTGCACATCTAGCTGCAAGCATTGTTTCAAGCTATCTAGTAAGGATGCCCCAATTATATACTTGCTGGCAACTAGTTCCATTCTACAATAGTCCTGGGAAAAACGAAATTTTGAACGCACTAGTGCCAGGCTGATAATGCTGGTACTTGTCGGTGTTACTATTTTGTTCTTCTCCCCACCAAACCAGGTTAAAGCAGATTACATTACAGTAGACCTTTGACATTATCTATTTTGATTGTGCGTACTTCTGCTTCTTCATCTATATAGCATATATCCAATATGTCATTGCCCCCCTTTCTGAATATTAATTCATAGTTAGGATAAACCTATTCTCCAACTAAATCTCTTTTGCATATCAATTCACAGCTAGGATATAAAAACTCGCACTCGCTCCAACAAGATGTCTCCAGTGTCACTGACGAAAGACACCGGATTGTTGTTTGAAACGTCTGACTGTTTACAAAATCATATCCAGTTGCTTGAGTAACTGCTTTTTGGCACATCTTAATATATGGATGTCTAACCTTCATCGACAGGTTAAAGTAGACCTGGAGGATGCAGTCGTCGTCGGGTGCAAGTGTCGCGTGACTGGGTCTAGGATTGCAGTGGGAACCATAGATCTCCTTGTTCCAAACTCGATCAACTTCATCAACGCGTTCAGGAACTTCCGCAATCTGAGCGATAACTCCGTTGTGTTCTCCACTGTGGTGTCCGAGTACATCCTGTACATACTCATCCTGGTTCTGTTGGACTTTCAGCATATAAGGGCAAGTGTCATACTTGTTTCTCAGTAAATATGCAATGTTGTTATATTAGAATTAGCGCCCACCCCCTTGAAATAGATAAAGGGCGGTACAAGAAGTCACCTGCGTGCAAAAGAACTTGTATATACTGCACGTCAAACATGGTGGAAGACGAAACACATGCATTCTATTTTAAACTGTTCCTTCTACGATCACGAAAGAAAATAGCTTTTTGAATAAGTCACTAAATCCCCCTCAAATTTCCCCGCGTTTACAGAAACCTTTTCTAAAACCTCTTGGATTCTTCTCAAGCTGCTGATAATTATAGTTGTAACGTTACATGAAATAGTGCAATATTCAATTAGTGCAATATATCAGTTTTGCCATCTTCTTGCGCAATATGTTTAAAGAATTTTAAAACGGTTTGTACTTCAGCAGTCCGACGCACACGACTGTTCTTTATTAACGTGTCTTACCTTGCGCCCTCTGGATGCCCTAAGTGCAGAAAAAGGGTTGACATAGGATTTTATCTGTCTTTCATCTTGTATTTGTATGTCTGTCAAAGACTAAATAAAGATGATTCTGATCTCTACCTTGCTCCTAACATCAAAGAACACACACATTATAGAAAAGGTGGGGTCTTTCGCCTTCCACTGTCCCAAGAAAAGTTACAGTTTAGAGTTAGCTTTTAGACTAGAGTAGACATATTCTATGTTGTTCTACACTATTTGTTTGTCTTCTTTCCTGTTACCTGCAATGAGCCCTCGGGCAAGACTTTGCAATAAATTATTATATTTCACACATGAGAGGTCTGCAGAGGGACTAAGGGTCGTGACATATTCTATTGATTGATTGATGTCATTGTTATTTAATAAAATGCTATGTTTGCATTTCTTGTTTGACACACCATGTTTCAAATGAGTTGCAATGAACTTAACATGAATATCATTCTTGATATTTAAAGGGAATCAGTAAAATATCTTCATTTATGCTAAATTAATTACAGTAATCTGCTATATTAAGAAAATAACTCAGAAAATCGGGCAAGCACGATGACTGCAAATGTGTGACGACCCCTTCTAATTTACATGAAAGTTACGTAAACTCTGATTTAGATTGTATAGAGCTATAGTTTTATTACTAATAGTTAAACTTGTTTGGATGATGTAGTCCAGACAAGTTTCGTAAATGCGTTTTTGTCTTCAATATCACCAGGCGACTTTACGTCGTGTACCATCTGCCCTGTATAATCGCATCACTGGTCGGACAAAGATAAAGTCCTTACATCCAGAAGCTGCCAACATCCCAAGCAAGACGCTGCCCAAAGTGAGCCTGATCCCCCCGGAGAGGATGCCTGCTCCTCACGTCTATCAACTCACGGTCACCACCGGGTCCATGTTCGGGGCAGGCACCACGTCACGGGTCGGCTTCCAGCTGGGCGGGTCAGAGGGCAAGACTGCAGTCAAGATGCTGAACCCAGGAGAGGAGGTATGAGTTGATACAATGCTTTTACTTCTCTGTCAGTCCAATGAGTTTATAGCTATCTTAAATCTTTGTAGAAGGAGTTATGGCCAAGTCAGCACATGGCAACTACTAATATATTTTACAATTGATATGTTAAAGAATTTATTCTATGGACAAATATAGCATATGGAAAGTGTGCGAGTGTGACGGTGTTTTCCTGTTTATATATCAAAGCTACTTCTAACACAATGTGTTATACAGATGAAGCTAAGGATGATAGGAGTTTATATACAAGATAATGATATGCTTTGAGGTAAAAAGTCAATGTGAAGTGTACTCTAGTGTGTGGTAATGGACGAAATAGAGGACCAGAAACAGTTCGCTACTATGAAAGCAACGAAGAAATTATCATCATTTATCATTGGCAATTCCAGGCTTTGGTTCGTGGAAGTACTTTGCATTTTGTCATGCCTGTGCGAGAGTCACTTGGGGAAGTGATGACGTTGCACATCTGGCATGAAAACTCTGGGAAAGGCGACACGTCATCCTGGTTCCTCGGAAGTTTTGTCGTCAGAGATGTAGAGAAGGATGTGGTGTAAGATTCCAAAAACATAACCAAAATCCTGAATGGTTTGCTAATTTGCATTCGGCACTTAACTGGTGATTCCCTGCTTGAACTATCTCTTGGCATGGTGTGAGAAAATGTCATCTGCTACTTGTGTGTAAAAAAAATGTCTGTTTTCAGGTTGCATTAAAACTTAAAAAGTGATGTCTTTTCAGTGTGGAACGAAATGATCTATCAACCTCTCGTTGTACTTTTCTCCTAAAGACATTAGACTGATAGTTATGCTTACGTCATCCAATGTCTCTATATTCCTGTTATGGAAGGAAATGCGGCATGCCTGAGAGAAGACGTCTGATAAATGATAAGACTTGCCAAAAAAGCAGTTACTGAAGCAACTGGATACAATTTTAGAAACGGTCAGACGTTTCAGATAGCATCCACTATCTTTCGTCAGTGACACTGAAGTGACCTGGAAGAAACTGGTGCTTTATACCCTAAACATGAATGAAGACAATTTTAGATCCAACAGGAAACATGTAAGACAAAGTCAAGCTAAAGACAATTTGGATTCTGACCGTTTCCAAAACCATATCCAGTTGCTTGAGTAACTGCTTTTTGGCATATCGTATTACCTGGATGTCTAATCTTTATCGACGTAAATGACAAGACTCTTTTTGGTTGTGCAATTTTCAGACATTACTTCACCTGTGATGACTGGTTGTCGGAACACAAAGGTGACGGTGAGGTACAGAAGGTTGTGCACGCCAGCACCGAGAAGGAGCTGTCATCCTTCTCAAACGTCTTCAACGAAGCAACCCGAGACGTGTTCTACGATAAACAGCTGTGGGCGTCAGCCATCGTAGCAGCGCCTGGTCAGTATCCTTTTTTTACGTTTGCAGGTTTGAATAATATCAGAATTTTATTTGCATTGATTTTGTAGGCCACAGGCCCGGCCATTTTGGAACTTGACGTCACGCAGGCGCCATCTTGTTTTCGTTTCCAGTTGTTTCCATGCGTCTCAATGCCGACATTATAATTTACAGATATTCTACACCCTGTAAATTCACCAAATCCAATGCATTTTTGGCCTTGTCTACACTAGGTTCCAGCTTCACCCAGGCCCAGCGGCTGTCCTGTTGCTTTACTCTCCTGAACACCATGATGCTGGCCAGCGCCATGTGGTCTGGGGCAAAAACTACAACGTCTGGTACAAGAGTGTTCGACCTGGGGTTTGTTCGTTTCACAATACAGGTAAATGTTACTATAGAGTTTCGTACATGTTTACAATTTTAGCATCTAAGTCACTGGACAATATGGCTACATGTAATGAAGTGCCTACTTCTATTGATCGCATTTTCAATTGCACCATGCGCTGTAGGGATATGGAACCGTTCCTATATTTAATGCCACTATATTACCATCGTCTTCAGTGCATTTCTTCGGATCAGTTCAAAAGAAAGGAATTCGTACTACTAAACGAGCTAAATGCGTTACCTCATCAATGTGTTACTCCTAGAATGTGTTACCTCCTAAATGTAAATGTATTCACAGGAGCTGTACACCAGTCTCATGACTATCCTGACTGTATTTCCGGTCAATCTGATTGTTGTACAACTATTCCGCATGGAGGCGCCACTGACTGTGAGCACACCGGAGATGGTTATCGGCACGTCCAAGCAAAGTATGTAAACTAATCAATCACGTCTTTAACTGAGCTGTGACACTATTATTATCATTATATTTCAGCCATACCAAAGGTATGGTGAAATATATTGTATTCGTAATGTTTCTTTCTTTCTTTCTTTCTCCTGTCAAATTTTCAAAGCGATTCATCTCCGCCGTTTCTGGACCAAATGACTTGAAATTTGGCACAAGGGTAGAGTGGGCCAATACCAAAGTGTTTTTTTTTTCATTTTTTTTCATATCTGCTCCTTAAATGACTTTATGGAGGTTTTATTGCAACTTTTGGACCAAAACTGTATATTTTGGCCCCCTGTACCATGGTATTACATCCAAATGACCTGAAATTTGGCACAGAGGTGCCCTAGATACTTATTCAAAGGATCCATGTATAATATGTGGTATAAATCACTTCAAAATGGCTCCTTAAGGAGGTTTTTGTGGGAGAGTTTAGGATAGGTAAGGTTGGAGTGCCGAGTACCCACCTGAAGACTGTTCATGAGGAGGATTCGGCAGCCAATCAGCAAGCCTTGTGTCATCTGGAAGAGCCCATTCATGCACGGGGGACTTTTTTAGAATTCAGTTTTGGACTGGGTTGCTTCTTATCAGACAAAAGGCCATGTACTGTGAGTATTTCTAGACTCGTCTATTGTGCAATTTCAAACAGGGTGAGCTGGGAGATTCCATTCTTCGACGAAGGGGGTATTTTTTTAAAATTCATTTTGTGGACTTGCTGACTATTTTAGCTGATATATTTTTGGATCGCTCCACTTTACATAGGGGTATAACAGGAAGAGTCGATTCTTGCACAGAGGGTTTTTTTTTTTCAAATATGGTTTTGGACGGCTGATGATTCCAAATTCCATTTCTTAGCGGAAGTGTTTTTGGAGTCGTCTATTTTTTTAGTCCATTCTTGAAGGGATTTTTGTAAGATTCATTTTTGCTCATAAGTGTGATTAGTAGTTAGAAGTCATTTTAAGCAGAAGTGTTCCATTTTTGCACATGAGTGATTTTGGAACAGTCTATTGTTACATGAGGAGAGAGATGGCTGAAATATGCTGTATTTGCTCTCAAGCAAATGTCGGCCTTTCTAGTTATTATTTTTAATAGTCGACACGTAAGAAGACTAAATGCCTTGTGAGTTTTAATTTCTCCTCCTACGTAAGAAAATTTGCTATCCAAATCACTGTTTCCTGACCCCAGGCCATCTGCAGAAGTCCGCGCGCCGCATGGCCAGGTACGTGGCGTGGACGACCGTGCTCCTGGTGTCCACCTGCTCCGCGTTCTTCGTCATCTTGTACAGTATGGACTGGGGCAAGGAGAGGAGTGACGCCTGGATGAAGGCCTTCATCCTGTCCTTCATGGGATCCATCAGTGTGGTGGAAACCCTTCAGGTAACTTATTGGACTTATAACGGGGTTTGTAACTGATCATGCCAAACGACTGTCAGCCTTTTAGCGTAGTGGTTTAGCGTCTGGATTTGTGATCTGTCGGCCCGGGTTCGGCGCGGGTTTGAATCCCGGGAGTCAGAATTTGTTTCTTTCTGTTTCTACTCCTTTCTTACATACCCATATCGTTAACATGCCTAATATTACAGGAGCAACATATGTGTGAGGGTAACCTGACCTTAGCCATGGCGTTTCGTCTTATAGAGAGGATTTTGACTAATTCTGTAAATGCAGAAATGTTCGCGGTGGTTTTATGTTGGCGGTTTTCGCGGTGGTCACTTCGCCGCGAACTTAACCCTATCCAGACCGGGGGGGGGGGGCTAAAAGTGCCCGAGCCAACTTTGACGTCAGATAACTGCCGAACGACGTGTGATAGGACTACGAAACTTGGTGACTTTTCCTGAAATATTATTAGCAACAATTCTGCAAAAAAAAATTTAGTTTGTAATTTTTCGTGTTGCCATGGCATTGGGTTTCTGACAGGCATATTTTACCAGATTTACTAATTTCAGTTTGAATTATGGGATTTCATAGTTTTATTGCTGAACCAAACTTGTTTATCTATATCATTAAGATCCTGTGTAATTTACAGTTACATTTCTAATTAATCATTAATAATTTTGCTAGTTTGATAACGTCATGGATCAAAATCCAAGATGGCGGACAATACCATTTTTAACGATAAATACATGCTATTTTTACTAAAATTCCGTCAAAATCTTTTATTTTTTATTTTTTTTTTATATTTATTGCATTTCAAATAAACAGAAATAACAGAAGAATACATAATGACAATAGAGATGGAGACAATAACTGAGACAAAACATAAACATAAACCACGGATCCAAAAATAGATAACAATACTACAGCGGGAAGAAAATAATACCAACCAAATAAACTAATACAGCAGTATAAGGTAGTATCGTTTACATAAGAAAAGTAACATCAGTGTAAATTAATGGTAAACTTTAAACAAGAATAATCTCAAATAAAGTACAGACACATAAGAAACCATCAATACAACATTTCGCTTCAAATACTAGTGAAAATAATTGAATAATGCAAAACCACAAGAGTAGCAAAAGACAAAAAGAAAATAGAGGGGTTTAAGAAATGATGTGAAGTATTTCTCCCCATTTACTGTAGTGAACTGCCAATTTGTTCTTTCTGGAAGCTATTATAAATTCCAATTTGTAAGAAGTCTTAATATATGAGATAAAATGGTTTAATGATAGGTGTTTTTCTTGCTGTTTGTAAATAAAAAATTTTGCCCATAATATTAGTGTATTGTTCAGCCTAGGGGAA